>NC_142943.1:14508163-14525663 GCF_046866305.1 Octopus bimaculoides
TATATATATATATATATATATATATATAGAGAGAGAGAGAGAGAGAGAGAGAGAGAGAGAGAGAGAGAGAGAGAGAGAGAGGGGGGTTACATTGAGACAAGGTGGTAGTAATTAAATATAAGGTGAAAGGTCATTTTAATTGGTAGCTGGGAAAGGAGTTGAAAGAATGCATAAACCAATACAATGATAAACTATTATTGTTCTATTCCTAACATTTAGTCATTTGTTGATGGCAGAAATTAGGTGAATGAGAGAGAATATTCTAGTTCAGACATTTGAAGTTGATATCTGGAGGATGTTGACCGGGATTAGTTTCAGCTCTCTAGATTATGAGTTCAAATCCAACATTGCTTTTCATTATTCTGAGAAGCCCAAGGTCATCCCTGATGGAGCATATCTAGACCAGAGGCTTTCTAGCCATGACCATCCTGTCTTATTTTTTGATATATAAATAACAGAGTGAGGGGATCTCTAAAGCCAGTGTTATAGGGACAGTGATGAAAACTCTAGACTATGGTGTCTGGGTATACAATAACATGTGGTGGTGAGGAGACTTTGGAATAACAGTCTTTAAGACCAAAATGCAATACTAGTGTTCAAGGAAACTTAAATAAGTTCAGCAGAACCTGTCTCTCTCCAAGCTATTCCAACAGAGGAAATATGAGTGAATGAAGGAGTTTCTAAATGGTGATCCAACTGCTAGAAGTAGCAGTTAAATCTCCCTTCAATCCAACATTCAGTCTTTAAAACAAGGACACACTGGACTACTTGAAAGAAAAGGTCGAGCCCTTTGATCACCGGTCAGTTTGATTAGGGTTGATGTGAGTCTGACAGCAGCACCAAAAGAAGTTAAACTCAGTATTATAAGTTAATAAAACACCCTTTAATTTTGCAATGTTATTGCTGTTTGTAGTAAAGAGCTGGTTATTGCTATCCTTCAGTATCTACTTATAATATGTTCAGAGTTCAAATCCCATTTAAGTAAACTTTGCCTTTCATCTTTCTGCAGCTGATGACATAATTACCAAAGAGTTGAGTTAAATGTCTAGAAGCATCTACTGCAAATCTGGGTGTCACCACAATAATATGGAGGAGAGAAAAATCAATAAATACAAGGGACTGGCCAGCTGCTATCAGTTTGTAATGGTCACCATCGAGATGTCAGGTGTTCTAGGACTCTGTACTACCGATTTCCTCAGCAAAACAGGGATAACAACGGCTCTTCAGAGAAACGAGCCTGCAGAGTGGAGTGGCTGTTGCAGCAAGTGTCACTGGCCATTCTCTGCAGCAATGTCCTCACGGTCATTACTGTGGGGCGCAGCTGAGCACCCTATTTGTTCTGGGATATGTGGTCCACTGCCCACTTCCACTTCATCATCTGCTGCTTTATCCTCACCCAACTTTTTTTATTTTCTTACCTCTCTCTTCTTCCCTGTTTTTTTTTTTTTGTAGATGATGTGGGAATTAACTGTCTTGGCTAAGTGGTAACAGAATGTGAACTGTCAATCTCTTAGTTGGCAGTTTGGATGGAACCTATCTACACAGTCCAGTCAACCATCCATGCTCTGAGTTGTTATTGTTACTTAGGTTCAAATTAGCCTTGACTGAACAAACATATAAATAAAGACATATCAGCTATGACAACCGTTTCCTCTTGTGTGTATGTGTAGGTAGAAGATAAAAAACACACATGTAAAATGACTAAAGATAAATAAAGTAAGAAGGAGACTGATAAACAATATATAAAGTTGGACAAACAAAACATAAAAGAAAAACAAAACAAAAAAAACAAAATGGTACAATAACAAACTGTTGGCACTCCATCGCTTACGGCGTCGAGGGTTCCAGTTGATCCTATCAACGGAACAGCCTGCTCGTGAAATTAAGATGCAAATGGCTGAGCACTCCACAGACATGTGTATCCTTAACGTAGTTCTCGGGGATAATCAGCGTGACACAGTGTGACAAGGCTGACCCTTTGAATTACAGGCACAACAGAAACAGGAAGTAAGAGATAGAGAAAGTTGTGGAGGAAGAGTACAGCAGGGTTCGCCACCATCCCCTGCCAGAGCCTCGTGGAGCTTTTAGGTGTTTTCGCTCAATAAACACTCACAACGCCCGGTCTGGGAATCGAAACCGCAATTCCACTGCCCTAACCACTGAGCCATTGCACCTCCACCGATAGTAAACAGTGGGTACAATGAAAATGAATGTGAAATAAAACAATGGAAAGGACACATTAAATAATTTGGTGCTGAGTGCAGTGTGCCAGAGAAAGAGGTTGGATGGTTTTGGTTAGGATACATTTGATCATAGGCCAGTTCAGTGAGGGCTAACCTGAGACTAATTAAATGATGAAGACATATGAACCCAAATACATTGCATATGTCAGGATGTTGCTTAAAACAAGGTTAACTCTGACTAGCCTTTCTTTCATTTTTGAAATTGTGTATCTTGGATCATATTATCTAATGTATTCTGTATTTTTTTAAAGGGAGATGAAACTGTTATTTCTAGCAGATCAACTGGTCATGTAGAGGCTCACTCACAGGCATGTGCAGCAGGATGTCAGTAGTGATGGATAAATTAGGACATCACTACCTACAGTAGACAGGTAGGCAGGTGAGGTGTGTCCAGCTTAAATTTAGACAGTTACTCTGTTGCTTACATAATTATACAATGTGGAATGAAGTATCGGTTAGTTTGGTTGTTGTACCTACATTATAGTATAATCTATAGTCTATCTGGAACAACGAGAGATCAAATAGACTTGACGCATATCATTGTTGATTCCTTAGGATTGATTCAAAACGAGAGAGAGAGAGAGAGAGAGAGAGAGAGAGAGAAAGAGAGAGAGAGAGGGCATGTGTGTTTTAGATTTAATTAGGTCAAGAAAACGAGATAAATTGATTTAGGAAGTGTGTTGTTACTGGTGCCCGGATGTTTGCATGTGGTCAATACACACACGTGTGTGTGTGTGTGTGTGAATTATGCATTAGAAGCAGTTCTAGAATAAAATTTTTATGACACATCTATACATCAGAGCTTGATGAAATGAAATCTTCCTGAAAGTGACTGGGAGAACAACAGATGCACATTATGCAATTTTTCTAGTTTACCAATGTCACATACTCATACCACTTCTAAAACAAGGCCAAATTGGCCAGTCTGAAGTATACAGAAACAGTGGATAAACAACACAGTGGTTTGCAATGACACCACTAAGACTGAATAAAATTCGAATTATACAATCAAAGTAGCTCTAGAATAAAATCTCTATCTAAATGATAGTTAATGTACATGTATCACTGAAAAGCCAGAAGCTGTAGTTTTCATCTGGGGAAAAAATCCCTTTACAAATGAATTGTGTTAAAAAAAAAAAACACACTTCACTTCAGAGTTAAACTTTTTAATGATATTTGTGGTATTTTATTCTGACCGTCTACATTACTTTTCTGTATAAATCTCACTCAGGCTAACTTGGTCTCTCATCCTTTTAGAGTTGATAAGTACAGTACCAGTCAAGTACTGGGGAGTGGGGGTGTGATCCCCTGCCCCACTCCTGTTTCTTAGGATCAGGTATGTGGAGAGATCAAGAAAGAATTGGTTCTACTGTAGCTCCCACCCCTGAGTCAATCTTTTTACCACTACTGAAAGAATAAGACTACTTAATTACCGATTTACCACATTACACTGTTAATTTATAAATTACCCAAATACTCTGAATTATTATTACCGTTGATAATGATAATAATAATAATGATAATAAAATGCTCTGATGCAATATCAGACACTGGCTCTCATAGCTTCTGATCTTAACTGATTGGAAGTGTTATCATGTACATATTTTGTCCTGGTATAAAAGATGGGCTACAGCAAATATTCTGCTTAATACCACAGATTTGCTTGTCAGTTGTTTGACCATAACCAGTTGAGCATGTCCCTTGGTGGCTGATGATATGTGCATCTCTGACCATGAGCAGAAGTAGAGGGGGAGCATCATAGCCATGTGTTGTGAGGAACTCTCTGGGGTTTGAATAATTCACCTCTGGAAACATGGGTGTTGCATTCAACATCTTTATTTCATTAAACAACCCTTATTCATGGATCTTTTGAGCAAGATGAGCTACTCAACCTGAAAAAAGTTCTAACTGAGCCCCACCTGCAAGGTCATGCACTCTTTATCTTGATATGAAATCAACATGTCATGCACATATGTGCCTGGTGTACCCTTATCAGACAAATAAGTCATGATATAGTCATGATGGTCATATTGGGCTTCGTATATTTGTACCCCAGGGCCATTTTAATGGCAAGAAGAAGAACGGTTTCAAATGTTGGCACAATGTCAGCAATTTTTGAGAGAAGGGGTAATAATAATAAAATGCTCTGATGCAATACCAGGCACAGGCTCTCATGGCTTCTGATCTTAACTGATTGGAAGTGTTATCATGTACATGTTTTGTCTTGATATAAATGATGGGCTACAGCAAATATTCTGCTCAATACCTCAGATTTGCTTGTCATTTGTTGACCGTAACCAGTTGAGCATGTCCTTTAGTGGCTGATAGCATGTGCATCTCTGATTATGTAATGCAAAACAGTAATTTGTGGACCGTCTGTAAAATTCTGTAATCAACTGATTACATTGGCCCCAGTGTTCAACTGGTACTTATTTTATTGACCTCGAAAGGATGAATGGCAAAGTTAACCTCAGCAGAATTTGAACTCAGAATCTAAAGATGGGTGACATGCTGCTAAGCATTTCACCCGGCATGCTAATAATTCTGCCAACTCACAGCCTTAATGATGATGATGATGATTATGATTCTAAATTTGGTACAAAGTGAAAATTTGCAGGGATTGGCAAATGTTACAGCCAATTATATCCATCTTGGTACTTGACTGGTATATTCTTTTATTAATTGTGAGGGGATGTATGACAAAGTGAAACTTAGTAATGAGAGAGAAAAAAAAGATTCTTCAACCAACGGAATGGTTTGTTTGTGTGTGTGTGTGTGTGTGTGTGTGTGTGTGTGTGTGTGATTGTGTGTGTGTGTGTGTGATTGTGTGTGTGTGTGTGTGTGTGTGTGATTGTGTGTGTGTGTGTGTGTGTGTGTGTGTGCGTGTATGTATGTATTTTTGTAATGATGTAGATTATTTACCACAGACTCTTTCTGATCCTAGGCACAAATCAAAGTAGATTAAAGTAAACATATATTTAGCTAATGATGACAGTAGCAGTAACAGTTTTGAAACACAGAAGACAAAGGAGTTCATTAATCCTCCATTCCCTATGATCTACACTGTCGTGCAATCACTCCTCTATGTTTTCCTTCTAACCATTAACACGTCTACCATTTGAAAAGCAAATTAAACATTGATTTCTTATGATCACACACAAGATCAATGATTGTAGCAGAAGATCAAAGTCCATTGAATAATCACCAATATATTGCTGTCTCTCTTTTACTTATTTAAAATTTTTTTTTACTCCAAAAGGCTGAACAGTAAGGTCACCATATGCAGGATTTGAACCTCACAAGTAAGATTAAATGTATTTTGCCCAGTGCTGTACTGTTTGAGGTCATCTGCACAACCATGTGTAGCCATGCTGATACACCAATTTTGGTAGGAAGGTCAAAAAAGATTAAACTCAAACATTTTTAATACACTATATTATGTAATATAAAGCACACACACACATATATTATAAACACATTATATATATATATATATATATATATATATATATACATATATAAACCCATTTCAGACATCAATAACAATTCAAATTAAACCTTGCTATCTTCCAATCATCACAGTCTCTTGACTAGAATAAACATAAATGTGATTCATCCCTTCCTTCCTCAGATTAACAACACTCAAACATGCATAGATACACACACACAAACCTAGTTATTACGTTGTAATCAAATATGCTAAAGCTGAACTGCAGAAGGATTAAAGGATTAGTCAGTTATTACAGGAGACTTAATACTAACTCTATTGACTACTGACAAATGTTTACTATCTTACAGAGATAATCTAGAAACATCAATAAGACTTCCTTGTGGCTTCTACACGTGTCTTTATACGACATAAAATGGCAAGCCATAATCACCATCTAGATTGCCCATTTGTGCTGACGAGGAAGCCTCTATGTGGCTGCTCAAATTGCTTCATTGTTTTATGATTTTCTCTTTAATAGCTTAGTTAGAAGAGAAAGGGTAGTACTCATGATCTTTTTGCAGGACCACCAAGGCCAGAGTAATGGAGGAAGTTACCTCTAAACTCCAGAGGTAAAAATGGGATTTTGTAGGGCCAACACCCCTACCTAGAAAAAAGGAAGTTACAGAAGCATTGAGAACAATTCAAAACCAACAGGACCTGGGAAAGGGGCAGAAAAGAGACCCAGAGAACAATACAGTTAGGTCATGAAAGGTCTATGTTCTATAGGGGGAAAAATGGTCAAGTATCTTCAAATTGGAGAGTTGGTTCTTAATGCTTGCAACAAAGTGAACTCAAAGGCCAGATGATGGTGTCCAATTAGGAAAGGGGAACAGCTCCTCCAATGGACATCCACATAGTTTCTGACTATCAAGTTCTAATAAGGTTTCGGTCAATTGATGCCTAATGTAGAAGGCACTGGCCTAAAGTGCCATTCAGTATGATTGAACCAGGAACCCTGGAATGTAAAGCAAACTTCTTAACCACAGGATTGTATATCTAATGCCTCCATCAGTGAAGGTTGATCATGTCTCTGCACCTCTATGTGCAGACCTGGGAAAGCTTTTCCATAGAAAATTAGCAGTTGCCCTTGCATGCTAGTCTCTCCCCTTTATGTTACAGATGTCTGAGGGAAAGGCAAGTCCAGAACAGTTTGGTACCAGTGTCATGGTAGGCATTGCTGTCACAATGAAAAAGAGCCAGAAATAGTATGACAAAACATCCTGTCCAATGTCCTAACAATTTTGTCAGTCCACTGCCCTGAATTGGTCAATAAAAAACAGTAGCAATTCAGGGTGAAGAATGAGAACTTCTTTTATTGATCTTGAAAGAATGAAAGACAAAGTTGACCTGGGCAGAATTTGAACAAAGAGCACAGAGACTCAGAAAAATACTATGAGACATTCAATACTCTAATGATTGCTAATTTTCTGCCTTCTGTGTGTGTGTGTGTGTGTGTGTGTGTGTGTGTGTGTGAAGGCACATGGCTTAGTGGTTAGAGCATTGCACTTACAATTGCAATGTTATGGGTTTGATTCTCAGACTGGGCATTGCGTTGTGTTCTTGAGCAAAGCACTTCATTCCATGTTGTTCTGTGATCATTTCATCATCTGACATGTGGTACATAGTGCACCTGTACAGGTAATGTAGATTTGATGGAGAGAGTCAGCTTATGTGTACACAAACATTTGATCACTATAAACAAATCATGTGTTTGGCGAGAAATTGCTGAACCTAATGACAGGAGTCCATGGTATGCAAAGACCAAAGTTCTAGTAAGTAGGAAGGCGAACATATCACACACCCTTTCATGTAGGTGGCCCTGCTTGATCTGTAGAAAAAGTGTAGGTGGAAACTCCATTAAGATGTACCCAGTGTAAGCTATGGACACATAAGAGGTGCAGCAACATCAAAGGAAGATTAACCGGGAAGATAGCTTTTGTGTGCGGTAGATGCACTGGGGCAATAAACACCAAAGATGCTCAGAAACAGATTCCATCACATGCCAAGGGGAGAAACTAGAAGTAGTTGATAGCTTCCGCTACCTAGGTGACTAAGTCTGTAGTGGGGGGGTGGATGCTCAGAGAGTGTTACCACTAGAATAAGAATAGCCTGGGAAAAGTTCAGAAAGCTTCTACCCCTACTGGTGACAAAGGGCCTCTCGCTCAGAGTGAAAGGTAGATTGTACGATGCATGTGTGTAAACTGCCATGCCTCACGGCAGTGAAGCATGGGCCATAACTGCTGAAGACATGCGTAGGCTCAAAAAAAATGAAGCTAGCATGATCCGCTGGATGTGTAATGTCAGTGTGCACACATGACAGAGTGTAAGTGCCCCGAGAGAAATGTTGGACATAAGAAGCATTGGATGTGGCATGCAAGAGAGACGTTTGCATTGGTATGGTCATGTACAATGGATGGATGAGGAAAGCTGTGTGAAGAAGTGCCACTCCCAAACAGTTGAAGGAATCCAGGGTAGAGGGAGACCCAGGGAGACATGGGACGAGGTGGTGAAGCATCACCTTTGAATGTTAGGCCTCACAGAGGCAATGACAATGCTTTCTTCCCTCTCAAAATTCCTTGTCTTGCAAGTTATTTGGTGACCCTGCCAGTGACACATAAAAAGTATCCAGTCCACACAGTAAAGTGCTTGGCATTTGGAAGGGCATCCAGCTGTAAAACCCTTGCCAAAACTGACCTTGTCTGTACTGGTCCCACGTAAAAAGCACTCAGTTGACTCTACAGAGTAGTTGGTGTTAGAAAGGTAAAAATCAGCTGTAAAAGCCCTGCCAAAACAGACATAGTAGCCTGAGGTAGTCTTCTACCTGGCCGACTCCTGTCAAGCCATCCAACCCATGCCAGCATGGAAGGCAGACATTAAATGATGATGATGAAGGTCGATAATTGGTTGGAAGTAATTTAAAATTATTAGTGGGGGTGGTGGATTGTGGGTAGTGGTGGTAGTAGCTGAGAGCACATTAACTGCTGCCACCTCATTTTACATAGTTACCTGCTGAAAATAGAAGCCGAATATCATTAAAACTAAATTCTACCATGTTAAAAAAATGAACTCATTGGATAAAGTGGTTCTGATTCTCCCTGTATGAAAGAGAAAAAACAAGATGGTCACAGCTTGAATGCTGTCTGTATGAACAGGGGATGGTCTGAGGCTAAACGGCAAAAAACTTAGAAAAGCCTCATTGGTTCAGGAAAACATCTATATGTATTAATTTCAAAAATTATACTCAATCACTCTGCAAGTGGTAATACAGTGATATGTTAGGAAAGTGTGTAGTAAAACCACCCCCCACTTCAATACATGATAGATTTTACTGTTGTTACTACTCTATGTCAATGTGTCTACATATATATTTATGCCTGTATGTATGTGTGTTTTTCTCTCTCACTTTCTCTCTATCTACTTACCTGTCTGTCTGTATATGTGTGTGTAACATAACCACAAAAACACAAACAGGGAAAATATATATATACTTAAGTGTTTAGCTGTGGATATCTATCTGTATGTAACACATGCACATTGACATACTTATGTTTGTTCATTGATGTGTAACACTAAAATCTAACATTCACACAAGAAATATATCCACACACACATACATACACACACACAAAGCTGATACGAAAATGTATGAGAAAAAACCTTTTGTATATTAATCATCTATCAATGTAGAAAAGTATGAGTATTAAACCGATGTAACAGCTGCAAAATCAGTCACACCTGTTACTCAGTTGTAATATTTTGTAACTAATGACTAGAATCATTAGACGGTGAGTTGGAAGCGATGCTTGAATGCCAGGTTAAGTTCTGTAGTGTATTTAATGTCATTCCAAAGAGATTTTCAGTTCAAATACTTTGCCAAGGTTGACTTTGGCACTTGTACCCTCTGAGATTGATGAAATAACTGCCTGTCATATACAAAGATCAATTCATATGAAAATTCTTACCTTACACTAACAGTGCCACGTAAAAAGCACTGGTGCTGGTACCACATAAAAACACTGGTGATAATGCCACATTAAAAGCATTGTGCCATGTAAAGCACACCAGTGCTGGTGCCACATAAAAAACACTGGTACCGGTGTCACTTTAAAAGCACTGGTACTGGTGCCACATTAAAAGCACCCAGTACACTTTGTAAAGTGGTTAGCATTAGGCAGGGCATCCAGCCATAGAAACCATGCCAGAACAGACAATGGAGTCTGGTGCAGCTTCTGGCCTTACCAGCTGTCAAACCATGTAGCCCATATCCAGTATGGAAAACAGATGCATGATGATGATGAATGATAGAAGATTAGATAAAAACCTTACGACAGAGGTCGGCAGCATCCTGAAAAGGAAGCCACTGAAGTGGCTTTCTCTTGGATTTCAGACCTTTTCTAAAAAGTTTTCAAATTTAATGTAATTGTGGGCCATTGAGCAGTAGATGACATTTAGAGTGCTTTCATTTTCCTTTTCTTTTTTGGTGTCAAGATTTTTATCTTTTACTTGTTTCAGTTGTTAGACTGCAGCCATGCTGGGTTACTGCTTTGAAGGGTTTAGTCAAACACATTGACTCCAGGACTTATTATTTTAAGCCTGTTATTTATTCTATTGATACCTTTTGCTGAACTGCTAAGTTATGGTGATGCAAACAAATCAACACCAAGTTGTCAACCAGTGAAGGATAAACACAAACACACACATGCACAGAATGGACTGCCATACAGTTTCCATCTACTAAATTCACTTGTAAGTCATTGGTTGGTCCAGGTCTATAGTGGAAGACAATTGCCCAAGGTGCTCTTGTTTAACTCTTGCTTACATAAACATTGCCTGTGATGGAAAAGGGAGGATAATCAAGAAAATTTTCACATATAATACAGATATATCCTATCTTACAGTATTGCAGTACAGTTGATCTCTGCTTTACAGAATTCAGAACAAAAACAGCTGGTAGGGCTCTTAATGTTGAGTTTAAATCTTAATGAGATCAATTTCGCCTTTCATATTCAAAGTACCCACTACACTCTCGGAGTGGTTGACATTACGAAGGGTATCCAGCCATAGAAACCCTGCCAAATCAGATTGGAGCCTGGTGTAGCCATCTGGCTCACCAGTCCTCAGTCAAATCGTCCAACCCATGCTAGCATGGAAAGCGGACGTTAAACGATGATGATGATGATTTCCAACATCAAAAAAGATAACATACAATTCCAGTACTGGAGTTGATCTAAACAACTATTATAACTTGCCATTAAAATTGTTGTGGCCTTGTGCCTGTGTGAGACAACATTAGTGACTGGCTATGTGGTAAAGAAGTTGGCTTCTAAACTACATGGTTTTGTGCTTGTTCCTGTTGCATAGCACAATGGGCAAGTGTCTTCGATAGCGCCAGACTGATCAATGATTTGTGAATTAAGTTGGTAGATGGAAAGTGAAAACTGGTTTTTGGGCTCATTCCCATTGCATGTATATGTGCAGGTGAGTGAGCATAAATAAGTGAGTGAGTGAGTGAGTGAGTGAGTGAGTGAGTGAGTGAGTGAGTGAGTGAGTGAGTGAGTGAGTGAGTGAGTGAGTGTGTGTGTGTGTGTGTGTGTGTGTGTGTGTGTGTGTGTGTGTGTGTGTGTGTGTGTGTGTGTGTGTGTGTGTGTGTGTGTGTGTGTGTTTCTTCACACCTGTGTCCTGATATTGTTGATGCAATTAACACATGAATCAATAACACTGGTCAGATGGTACCATTGTTTATACCTGCTTTAAAAGCATGTCAGGTCATTTTATGGCTTGTCATAAAAACCAAAGGAATAAATACCTTATTTGGAATCAAACTGGTAAAGCATCTAGAACAGAGAAGGCTGCCTCAATAAATCTCATCTAACTCATGATGCATAAGAAAAACAGATATAAAGATAAGGTGATGATGATCGTCATTGTTTAATATCTGTTTTCCATGCAGGCATAGGTTGGACAGTTTGACAGGAGCTGGTCAGTTGGAGAGCTGACCAGACTCCAATTGCCAGTTGTAACATGGTTTCTATAGTTAGATGCCCTTCCTAATGCCAACCACTTTATAGAGTGTGCTGGGGGCTTTCTATGTGTCACTGGCATGGGTGTGTTTATGTAGCACTGACATGAGTGCATTTTACATAGCACCAGTATCTGTAAAAGACAAGCCTGTACGTATGGATGTATGCGATTTTAGTTAGTTTGATGTGTCTTCTCAAGTACAGCAAATCGCCGCCACAACTCCTGGTCCCTTGTCACTTTCTCAGTGAAGTCCAGTGCTTGAAGATCCACTTCGTTCCACACCTTCCTGGGTCTATCCCTCCACAATTAAAATTCAATGATAATGATGAAAAACTGCAATTTAGTTACTAAATATAGTAAAGAACTATATTAAGCAAACATAGTAAAATCCTAGACTAAGTAATTTAGTTTGATCCAGTTTTGTTGAACTTTTTAGCATTTAGATTTATTTCATCAAATTTATTCACACTGTTGCTTCAAGATTTCAATGGTATGTTTGTATATATTTTGGTATTGAATGGCAATGTAGGGTATGTGTGAGAGGATGGATCTGTCACATTTAACATAAAACAGCTAGGATATCTGGGCTGGATATGGTCGGATTAAATATTCTTTCCTCTCTTTTACTTGACCATTCCCACTCTTTTCAGACATTGTATCTAGGACTATATTATACAACCTACCTTCTTTTTTAAGTGGTTGGGCTTGTGATCTGAGGGAAATTTGGCTGCTGTTTCCAGCAGGTCAAGCAAGCGCATAAGGGTTCTTTCTTTGGAACACATGGTACTCAGCCATTGACAAGAATATAAAGTTTTAAAAAGGAAAAAGTAGAGATACAGAAACAAGTGAAAGACAAATGATACTCACTCCACTACACACTGGGTGTCCTGTGTTCAATAAGACTGGTGCATTTACTACCTGGAGTCCACAACAGTTAAACACATACTGCACATCGTAGCGAGTCTTGTTACCAGCAAGTTTCCATCCCCTAATTGCAAGAGAGTCTTTCTGAGCATCATTCATAGCGAGACATGCACAAGCTAGAGAAAACTGGATGAGGAACAGAAGAAACAAAATGATCATGTACTGTAAAAAAAAAGTTAAGGAAAATATAAAGATATATAAAGCTATATATATATAGAAGAAGTGCCAAATGTCGAAATCCAATGGACCAGTCACTGGATAAGTTTGGGCACAGAAATGTTGACATAGAGTGGTAAATAAATCGATCTTGGATATATCGAGTTTGAAGTTTCTATCTATCTTAAATATACAAATTTAAAAGTTAAAAACCTTAAAATATAAATATAAACTGTGAGAACGACCCTTAAGGAATCTAATTAATGATCCCCTAAGGTAAGTTCTTATGCTATATTGGTAACGGTTGCTACATCCTCTGGAAAATTATATATATATATATATGGGAGAATATACGAAAAAACAACAACAGACGAGGACAGGTGGTGTAAATAACAAAAGGATGTATTAGTATGACGCTCGGGAATACGGAAAGTCTTTGACGTTTCGAGCTACGCTCTTCAACAGAAAGAATACGGAGACAAGGAGAAAAACACGGAGAAAAAAAATTGAATAGTGTCCAGTCAACGGTCAATCATAATATATATATATATATATATATATATATAGGTATAATAGAACAAAACATGAAGAGGCAGTTGCAAGACATCAAATTAATTTATAACACATTGAAGAGGAAGCAAAGATATATGAATATACATAATACTGCAAAAAACTAGGAGAGATCCAGAAAGTGCAAGTTCGTAGTGATTCAGATGAGGTTCAAGAGAATGTGAGAAGTCCTTAGAGGTGTTGATATAAATATATGTGCTTTTTTTATTGGTTTCAGTCATTGAACAGAGACCTGGATGGAGCAGTGCCCTGAAAGATTTCCTATTTCTTTTTCTTTTAAAGTTATTTATATTGCCAACAGAACATATTTCAGTCTGGTGCTTATTTTATATTCATTTATTACTCTTACTTGTTTCAGTCATGTGACTGTGGCCATGCTGGAGCACCGCCTTTAGTCAAGCAAATCGACCCCAGGACTTATTCTTTGTAAGCCTAGTACTTATTCTATTGGTCTCTTTTGCTGAACCGCTAAGTTAAGGGGACGTAAACACACCAGGATAGGTTGTCAAGCGATGTGAGGGGGGGGGGGACAAACACAGACACACATACATATATACAACGGGCTTCTTTCAGTTTCCGTCTACCAAATCCACTCACAAGGCTTTGGTAGACGGAAACTGAAAGAAGCCCGTCGTGTATATGTATATATATATATGTGTGTGTGTGTGTCTGTGTTTGTCCCCCTACCATTGCTTAACAACCAATGCTGGTGTGTTTACGTCCCTGTAACTTAGCGGTTTGGCAAAAAGAGACCGATAGAATAAGTACTAGGCTTACAAAGAATAAGTCCTGGGGTCGATTCTCTCGACTAAAGGCGATGCTCCAGCATGGCCGCAGTCAAATGACTGAAACAAGTAAAAGAGTATATGTATAGGTATGGTGATGCAAACGGGAAAAATAGAACTCAATATATGTGTATATATGTATATATATACATATATATTTTTATTAATATTTAGCAGAAGCAACAGTGTGACTCAAAAGCCAAGAGTTTTGTGCATTGCCATTTATGAAACTAGTGCAAATATATATATATATATATATATATATATATATATATATATATATATATATATATATATATATAAACTAATACACCTGTTTTCATCTTTTGTTTTTCTGTAGATTTCAATTATATATATATATATATATATATATATATATATATATATATATATATATATATAAGAGAGAGGTGGAGGAGGCATTTGACTATAAAATAATGTCTCGATAATATGTATTTGTTCAACCGATGCTAGCATGGAAAAAAAAAAAAGGGGATGCAAAACAAACTGCTCCCAAGTGCAGCACAAATGTTCTGCAAAAAGTGATGGGTAGAGCCCTTCTCTGCCAACTAAATGATAAAAACTTACAAAAGAATAACATTATAGATACAACAGTTGAGGAAGTAGAATCACTGTCATTAACCATTATTGTCATCATCATCACTACCATCACTATTGCCATCATCATCATCGTCATCATCCTCAATACACAAGGATTCCTCGTGTTTCAGATATTTTAGTTATGGTTATACAAGTACTGGCATTGGTTTTTGTTTTTTTTTTTTTTGTTTATTTATTCCAAGAATTTACACAGGAATGCATCACGATTTATTGCATGGAAATCAATAGGGAAATAGATGTTGCTTTATAGAATTCCCTCATTACAGCAAAGCTTTTAGGAATACAACCTTTCTACAACACAAGAGATTGCTGTATCTACAATCACTTCAATTTTGCCGCCACCACTACCCCATCATCATCATCATCATAAACAAGCATCAGAAGTTACAAAACTTAGCAAAAATTCCTGTGTTAATGAGAGAGAGAGAGAGAGAGATTTTGTTTGTATTTTCAATATAATTTGAAGAAATTATAGAAGCAGTAGTGTTTCAGTAATAATTAACCCATAGGGAATTATACCAGAACCAGAACCAGTGCTATGTTATTATTATTATTAATAATAATAATGACGATAATAATAATCCCACATTCCATAACTACTGAATAGTTGTTTATTTTTGTAAATAACTCTTGAAATGGCATTCCAGAACTAAATGTTATTTTTTTTCTTATTTATTTTATTGATTTTTGTGAATTATTTGGGAAAATGGTAATAAGTAAAGTGGTAATGGAACTGGAGTAAGACCTGACAGGCAAACGGTTTCTTGAAATAAGGGTGAGTAATACAAAAGAGAAGTAAAAAATAGTAAGTCAGATCTCTAAATATAAATGTTGTTGCAGTCTAGTCCAAAGATGACACTGATTGAGCAGACATGTAATCAAAGGTGTACTAGTATTGACTAACCTGTATTTTTGTATTTTCAGAGACTACATTATTTTAGGTGACAAAAGAGGAAAACAGACGATAATGAAAATGAATGGCAGCTAAGAAGATAAATAATGGTGAAGAAGTAGGTAAATGATGACAAAGAAAAAGAGAGATGATGACAAGGGCAAAAGGAGCAAAAAAAAAAAAAAAGCCAGATGTTTTTACATATCAATGATTCGTCATTGACAAACGAAAATAGGAGGAAGGTGATTAAATATTTGAGAGGGAGAGAAGTGCATGGGACATTTTATAAATGTATCTGTGTAAGACAGACTGTAAACAACAGTATCTGACTAAAGGAGAAATTATGTCCACATAGGATAGACAATACAACAGTGCCTATAAAGATGTAAGTCTCCACATAATACAAACTGCATATAACAACGTTAACATCAGACAGACCATCATTGATGGGCAAAAACACAATTAAGGTGATTAAATAATTGTGAGGGAGACAGATACATAGGGTGCTTTTGTAAAATTGTCTTACTATATAAAATATTCACTAGGACAGACTATATCTATAACAATGACCATGTGGGACAGATTATATCTATCACAGTGCCTGCCAAGGACAGATTATATAGCAGTGCCCACCTAAGACAGATTATGCTTATATTTTTCAAACGTTTTGGATGTGTTTTTCATATTAGGAGAGGGGGAAGTTTAGTATTGCAGATCCAACGGTCTTGTGGCCTCCACTCCTCATTAATGACATCCCAACTTACTATACCACTTCAGTTATAAACTTTTCATCTCACTATAGGTGCAGTCTGTATAATTATTATATCATACACCCTGTTCCATCACCAGCACAATAGTGTTATTCTTTCAAATATCTAGGCCATTTAATAACAGTAAAGTATTATTTAGATTTTTTCCTCTTACATTATTTATTATTATTGTTATTATTATTATTATTATTATTATTATTATTATTATTATTATTATTATTATTATTATTATTATTAAGGTGGCAGGCTGGCAGAATTGTTAGCATGTTGGGAAAAATGTTTAGAGTTATTTTGTCTGTCTTTACATTCCAAGTTCAAATTCCGTCAAGGTTGACTTTGCCTTTCATCCTTTCAGGGTCGATAAAATAAATACTAGTTGAGTACTGAGGGTTGATATGATCAACTTACCTACTTCCCCTGAACTCGCTGGCCTTGAGCCAGAATTTGAAAGTATTATTATTGCTGTTGTTGTGGTGGTGGTGGTGGCAGAATTGGTACAACATCAGACAAAATCCTTTATAGTTTTTTACTTGTGTCCCTACATCCCAGTTCAAATTTTATTAAGACCAAATTTAACTTTCACCTTTCCAGAGAGAAGATAAAGAGGTTTTAACAAATAACATAACTGTGTACTGGAGGTTAAGTTAATTCACTGCATTCTCTCATTTAAACTGGAAACCCTGTGTCTATTTTTGAAATTATTACTATTGAGGCAGTGAGCTACCACAACTGCTAACATGTTGGACAAAATGTTAAGTGGAATTTCTTCAGGCTCTTTATGCTCTGAGTTCAAATCCTGCCAAGGTCAACTTTGCCTTTCACGCTTTTAGGGTCAATAAAATATGTACCAGTCAAGTACTGGGGTTGATATAATTGACATCCTTTCACTTCAAAACTATTGGCCTTGTGCCTAGAGCTGAAAGAATTATTACTATTATTACTATTGTGTGAGTGAGAGCAATGCATGCCATCAAAGTGACACAGGGATACAAATATACGAAGCGCAATATACCCATCATGACTACTCT
>NC_142943.1:14530663-14548421 GCF_046866305.1 Octopus bimaculoides
AGCTGTTTCAAGCACACTCTAATGATCATTGGGACATCATCGTGTGTCACGACCTCCAAAATCTATCATCATGGTAGTTTAACCTCAAGCCAGTGTTGAATGAACAGTTCTGTTATCAAATATGTTCATATTGTGGGTCATCCAGTATTTCTTTTTGTTTCAAACAGTCATTTTTATTTCTTTTTTTTATGGCTGACTATGGTTTGAGACACATTTAGCTGATATTTCTAACAGGTCATGCAGCCATATGGTAGTTCTCTCAGTGGATTGTCTAAACATGGAAAGTGAAAAAAATCACTTATCACATTTGCATATATATCTATGTGCTATAATGGATGAGTGAATCATATAAACCACTGAGTCAAATTATCATGTTTCTATAGGAGATAAACAGACTAACATATACTCTATGTGAATTTAAATACTTTATAAAAACGTCAACTTATCACACACACACACACACACACATAATGTGGCTGCCATGCGTAATTGAATATAATCTGACATCAGCATGTATTATACTTTTTTGCTCAATGCTTTTCAAGTGTTCATGTACACACACCTGCTCGACACTCCCACCCTCGACCTATTGGAAAAAACTAAAACGCAACAACTGGAAAAGGAGATGGTTGTACCCCAGCACTTGACAAGTATTTTATCACTCTCAGAAAGATTAAGTTGATTGCAAGAGGAACTGAACTCAGCATGTAAAGAGATAAAACAAATACTACAAAGTGTTTTGTCTAATGTTCTAATGATTTTGCCTATATGTGTGTATATCATCATCATCATCATCGTTTAACATCTGCTTTCCATGCTGGCAGGAGTTGGACGGTTTGACCGAGGACTGACAAGCCAGGAGGCGGCACCAGGCTCCAATCTGATCCGGCAAGGTTTCTATAGCTGGATACCCTTCCTAACACCAACTACTCCAAGAGTGTAGTGGGTACTTTTTATGTGTCACCAGCACAGGGGCCAGTCAGGCAGCAATGGCATCGACCACACTCGTATGGTACTTTTTGCATGCCACCAGCACGGGTGCCAGTCAGGTGGTACTGGCATCGACCATGGCAACAATTTTACTTGACTTGACAGATCTTCTCAAGCACAGCATATTGCCCGACGATTGAAGGGTACTCTTAAATGGGCCAGTTATGTGGCACTATGATCTCACTTGGCTTGCTGGCTCTTCTCAAGCACAGCATATCTCCAAAGGTCTTGGTTACTTGTCATTGCCTCTATGAGGCCTGACGTTTGAAAATTGTGCTTCACCATCTCATCCCAGGTCTTGAGCTGTGTATGCAACTATTTATTTTTTCGCCCAGCTGGAAGGAAATGTTAGACAGAGAGGCCATGACCCGAGAGGATTAATAATATTTTCCCCAAGTCCTTCATTAATTTAAAAACTATTTGAAACAAAAACAGTGTATGTCTATAGAAATATGGTAACAAACGGGTTAAATTGTCTATTGGCAATGTTTAGTGAGATTGTGGTACAAGACAGTCTTCTTGATGTGTGTAGTGATAGTGTTAAATGTACAGTGTAAGCGTAACTAAGACTGCTATGTTGTCATAGCAAGAGGTTTTCTAGGTCTGTATTCATCGAAAACAGTATTTTCCAGGTGTGAGTTGTCAAAATAGCATATGACTGACACCTGTTTGCAGAGGATTAATGGGGAATCATGGAAGGTATTATTGATGTTGGAATGGAGTGTGTCATTGTTAGTAGTAACAACAAATAGGTCATTAGTATACAGAAGGAAGTGGGCTGTATGTCCATATAATCAAACTACTAGGTAAATTCACCCCACCTCTCTCTTTGTGCATGTATGTATGTATATATATATATATATATATATATATATAGTGAGGATGCATAGCCTAGTGGTTAGGGTGTTGTACTCGCAATCATGAGATCGTAGCTTCAATTCCTAGACCAAGTGGTGTGTTGTATTCTTGAGCAAAATACTTCATCTAACATTATCACTTCAACACCTGACATATGGTACACTATGCGCATGTTCAGGCAATGGTGATCTAATGGAGGGAGTGAGCTAATGTACAGCACATACAGTTGATCACTATAACCCAGTCATTTGTGCATGAACACTCATCATCTTTGATGGGAGAGTTCATCATATATATATATATATATATATATATATATATATATATATATATATATATGATATATTTAGAAATGAGATGTATGTATGTATCCACTTATCGATCCATTTACCTACATCTAGGAGAGAGAGTTTATTTGCTGGAGGTTTGGGCTCTGAATGGCAATAGGAAGAAATGCCTATTGCCATAAACTGATAAAAAGTGAACTATGAGAGAGGTAAAAAAAAAAAAAAAAGAGAAGGAAAAATAAAAAGACAAAAAGACCATGACTGGAAGTACAACCAACTGATTGATGCCTAGCTACAGACTGAGCTTATTGTTTCTGAAAGTCCTTTTAAAATAATCCAGTGTTCTGGATAAGTTTATATATTTGGTCATCTTTTCACCATTGAAATTGTCATGCAACTTCTATATTTTCAGGTGATATAGATGAAGGTAAATGAGAAGAATGTGATTATCATTTAGCCCAAGGTCAAACTTGATTCAGCAGACCTATGATAAAAGACCATCCTGTCTTTTTTAGATTTTTAGGGGATGTCTAGAACCACATTATCTAGTATGTCTTCATTATTTTAGGTGGCAGGATGAAATTTAAAGGAAACTAGACTACCCGTGACCCATTGGGTCAGCAAAAGTTCAAGGTACCCCCAAAAATCGTGTATCTCAAGAATCCATGGTCTGATTTACACGAAACTGGTGTTATTCCGTTTGTGTTCACATTTTAATGGTACCTTACTTTCAAAGTATTTATAAAGGTACCTGAAAAAACTGAGTACCTCGGTAACCCGTAGTTCAATTTACGCAAAACTTGTTTAAGTCCATTTGTATTTACATGAGCATCCAATTCATGAATGTCTCCTGCTTTTGTCCCTTTCCCTCTGTTTCACCAGACACTCAGCTCTCTGAGCATCCAATTCCTAATCTCTCCTGCTTCTGCCTCTTTCCCTCTGTTCTACCAGACACTCAGCCCTGGCTTTATTGGTCTCATTGATCCTTCTATTTGCATGTCTGTTCTGATCTTGGGTGATTATTTTGTAAAGGACCTGTTCATACTTCGCTGTGAAATAAATTTTTCCACTGGTTTTTTCAAGTGCATTTCAACATATCTCATCTCCAAACCCACCGCAAGACACATTTTTTCTGAAAAAGAAATGGGGAGGAGGATGGTGGTGACCTTAAGAGTTTCCCACCAACAGAGTTTTGTTTTGCTGGGTTTTTTGTATTTTTCCCAGGTTATTTTACATGCTTTCAATGAACGTGACATGAAAATCACACATAAACGGCTCCTTTCCCCAGAAAAGGAAAGTTTTGGCTGCTATTTCTAGCACGCCCTGCTACTACATAACAGATATTTGGGGTCTTTTATTGCAAATAACTGTTACATGCTAACAAGGCATGCTAGAAATAACAGCTAAATTTTTCCTTTTCTGGGGAAAGGAGCTATTTACGAGTGATTTCGATGTCACATTCGTTGGAAGCATGCGAAACAACCTGGAAAAGACCCCCCCCCCCCCCCGCAAAATAAAACTCCATTGGTAGGAAACTCAGGATTTCCCAGGAAACTGAGGTCCACACCATCCCTCCACCCCTTTCTTTTCTGGAAAAAAGTGGCTTATGGTGGGTTTGGAGGTCAGATACGTTGAATGCACTGGGAAAAAAATATTTCACACCAAGGTACTAATGGGTTCTTTATGAAATATTTACCCTTGAAAATAATTTTTAAAAAAATTTAAATATTGTCTGTTTAAAGAAAGCTAAAGTATAAGTACATACTGTACAAATAACTTGTATTTTTGAAATCACTTTTACTTCAAAATATTTCTAAATGATTAAAATATTGTGTTTAACAAAAGCAAAAATAGAAACATTTTCTGTAAAAACAACTCATATTTTTTTGTTGGCAAGTTAATGTCACTAAGACTTTTGCCCAGGTTGTGAAGTTTGTCTTCAAAATGGAGAAGACATTGATCATGTCTCTAATCGAAAGGTTTCCTTTTCAGGATTATGTTATTTTCAGAGTATTTTCCCATTGTGCATCATTTTGGGTATTTATGAATACCCCAAAACCCTGCCATATCTCAGGAATCCCTGATTCGATTTAAGCAAAACTCGTTTTATTCTGTTTGTATTCACATTTCAGGGGTACCTTAATTCATAATATTTTCTCATTATGTGCCAGTTTAGCTGTTTTAAATGGCAGACAAGCGAGCAAGCAGAGAGTTTTAGTTGTATATAGATTTGGAGCAGCTTGAGCAGACATATAAAAGCACCCTTGTTGGCTGAGGCAAAAAATGCAGTCTTCTTTGGGTGTGTATTTACTAGAAATGTTGAAGGTAAATTTCCCTTATATCACACAAACAATAAGTGATGGTGGCAGAAAAATACATTTTTTTATTTATACTTTCAACGATAAGAAATTGTTACAGTATAAATTGAACACAGAATGACTGGGAATCTGTTGCCAGATGACTGAACTGCATGGTTATGGTGCTCAAATTTTATCAATCCATTTGGCTATATTCTTTGATGAGGAACATAAAGAAGTTTATTGCCTCAATCTACCTGACAGACAAGTTTCCAGTCTTATTTTGAAGAAGAGTAGCTAACAATAAAATGAAATATAGCTACCAGAAAAAAAAAAGAAAGAAAGAAAAAAAATAGAAAGTAAGAAAAATCAATAAGAACTGCTCTAAGTAATATGCAAAGATTCAAATGTACAAGAGGAAAAAAAATTCACCATCCTATTTTTACTGAAACAAAAACATATGAAATACATCCGTACAGTTTTAAAGCTCTTTTTATATCTTAAGTAGACTTTAGTATTGCCATGAGAAATTAATTTATTAATTAAAAGATTCATTCATATATAGAAAATGCAATTAATTAAAGACTCACCTGAAGAATAAGTACCACAAACTTTTTTTGCTAATAAAATTGCCACTTTCATTAGCAATACATAGTGGGTTAACTGCAGCATGTCACAGTTAAAAACAAAAGAGGTTTACAGCCGAAGTTGCACACACACAGACACACACACATGTTTATAGTCATCAGTATAAAAAAAAGTATCAAATCGTGTTGCATCTTTTTATATCAATACGTAACTTAACGATTTGTTAAACAGAAGGTGATAAAATAAGTAGTAGACCAAAGCAAGTACTGGGATCAATAGAAGAGACAAGAAAATTTTGAAGGTGATGATTCAGTTTGCTCATAGTCCAATAACTGAAATCAGTAAAAGACTATTATAACTGTTTTTGACATAGACACAAGATCTGAAATCGGAAATGGTCAGTTATACCAACCCCGCTACCTGACTGGCACTTTATTATATTGACTCTGGAAGAATGAAGAGCATTATATATAATAAATTCTAAAGCATTATTTGTTTTGATTTTTCATGTATTGTAGTTGGATTGCAATACATTGCTAATCAATTTGCTATTTCTATTAATGGTAACATAATATCAATTTACCATAATTCTATTGATTACCAAAGCCCTTGCCAGCTTTGTTTGAGCAGATCTGTGGCTTGTAGTAGCTGATCTTAACTTTCAATTGGCATCTTTAGTTATTTCTGTCTTTAAAGTGGATGGGTTGTGCTAAGAGTTAGGATTGTGAAAAAAAGAAAAGAAATATATATAGCTGAAAGTTTGAGAGATATCATGCTGCTTTGAACAGGACGAACAACTATATATAATTCCTCTGATTGTTCTTGTAAGACATAACTGGGCAGCTAGATGTATAGCTAGGTGACCCATGATTGGGCTTTGCTGCTTCGAGATAAGAACATAGAATTCAAGGATTGCTTCTAACTTGGGAGTGCCACTATTCAGAATTTTTTTTTAAATAGAGAGGAATGAATGGGGGTGTTGTAATGTTGAAACTTTTCCCAGAGAGACAAGTGCAAGTGAAGAGGTTTCAACTATAAACTGAAATCAGATAGTGGGTTTGAGTAAGCAAAAATTTACCCTCTGTTGTTTCACAGACCTAAAATTATATTAACTCTTGCTTGTTTTCTTTTGAAACAAATTCAAGAAACTGAAACCTAATTGTTCAAACCGTTCACACATAAAGCACAGAGACTGTTTTAGATGGCATTATATACATACACAAATGGCATTGTCTAAGAAGTGAATTTATTTTGCAAAATCAATCTTGTCTGACCTTGGCACATTACTGATTTAGCTGATTACATTACTTCTTTTAATGGCCCAGGAAATCTAAGATGGTTATAGATGAAAGCCTTTCCTTGAGAATATCATATAACAGTCTCCTGTTAAGACAGCTGAGATATTTATACTAAAACAGAGAGCAATAAATGGCAATAAGGTTTCTACTGTTAAATTATAACTCTATAACTACTAGCTCAACAATAATGTCAAACCTCTACCAGGCCACTGCATAACCACATGTTGCTCTCTTTCACTCACAGCCTCTTACATTACTGTCAATACACTTACACCATTCTGAACTAAATCCACACAATACACTTTTACTAAACTTAATTCCTTTCTATTCCACACCCTGTACTAATCACTGAGTCAAAAATCTGCCGTTTATTACTTCCTTCCCTTCATTACACCTCCAGTTTCTCAACTTGCACTAAATCATATAACATCTAACCTATACTTCATCTACACTGTACATTATATATAATCCATACCACACATCCTATAATTAAATAATTACAATAAATTCTATATTTTGAAATCTCAACGGTCACTCTGAAAACATAAAATGATTGGTTAACAGGTGACATTGGATATCTCAAAAAAAAAAAAAAAAAAAAAGAGAAAACTGTCACATGTCATGCAAGACAGAGATGAGAAAAGGATCAGGTGCCTGTGAATCCAAACATGACTCAATGGTGATGAGAAACCTTATATTTAATCTATACTATACACATACTATACTAAATATATGTTATGTATTCTATAATAATTCTACAACATGCACCCTGTACTAAATCTATATGAAATACTCTATACCAAAT
This sequence comes from Octopus bimaculoides, assembly GCF_046866305.1. Taxonomy (NCBI): domain Eukaryota; kingdom Metazoa; phylum Mollusca; class Cephalopoda; order Octopoda; family Octopodidae; genus Octopus; species Octopus bimaculoides. Next base: position 14,537,787 of record NC_142943.1, read on the forward strand.
ATGTTATGCATTCTAAATTAATTCTATAACATGCAGACTATACTAAATCTATATAGAATACCCTGTATTAAATATATATTGCACTCTAAATTAATTCTATAACACCTTACATACTTTATCTCTACTATAAATCCTATATAATTCATTCTCTATATTAAATACTTTGCTTTATATTACTGTTCATCCCCCAAGTACATCTCTCTGAAACTACATCTCTTCCCTATTATTTATAAACTTGTAGTAACATCAGTGAAACATTAACCTTACCGCCACACAAATATCCTGGTCCTTCAGATTAGGAAAAAGGTTCTCAGAAGGTCGTAACTACTTCCTATTCTCCTTAGACCAACAAATGGGTGAAGGTAGGGGTACAAGGAAAGAAACATTAAACACATTCAGTAAGACATTAAATCTTAATAAATCTTCCTCACACACTAATAAAATGATTTTATTTTCAAATAAACTTATTTGGAATTTACTTTTGTGTTATTTTTGCTATGTTTCTACACATGCATGCACACACATGAATATATAATGATGATCATCATCATCCTTTTAATGTCCACTTTTCCATGCTTGCACAGGCTGGACGGAGTTTATTGAGGCAGATTTTCTACGGCTGTATGTCCTACCTGTCACCAGCCCTCATCTGGTGTTACCTCACAAGGTAATATTCCCCCATAGCCTGACATGTTCTTGCAGGATATTGGAAATAAATGACACTGTTTGTTTGAGAGTTACAATCATTTCACAACTATCACATAATATCAAAGCAAGGATACACACACATATGCACTTGTATCTGTTTTATTGACTCTGTAAGGAAAACGGTTAAGTTGACCATAACAGTATTTTAAATACTGTAGTCTGATATTCAACTATTTTTGATGCTAATAGTAACAGCAGCAGTACATCATCATGCTAAACACTGTAGGGGACCGAGACCTATGGTGGTTTGCTGTGCTTGAGAAAACACGTCAAGCTAAGTAAAAGAATGGTTGTCCTCGCATACAGCATGTCCCCTGCATTCCTCTTCAGCTGAGTGTTCCTAATCTTGCAGGCTTATGGGTGCTGGTGCCACATAAAAAGTACTCATGCTGATGACACGTGAAAGCACCCATGCCAGTGCTGCATAAAAACACCAAGTACACTCTGTAAAGTGGTTGGTGTTTGGAAGGGCATCCACCTGTAGAAACCATATCAACACTGATATGGAGCCCAGGCGGCTCTCCAGCTGACCAGCTCCTGTCAAACCATTCAACCTATGCCAGTATGGAAAATGGATGTTAAATAATGATGATGATGATTCTAATACTAACTCTTCGATACACACACTATTACTGATCTAAATACTACAATATATTAGTCTGATATTTTACTGTATCTGACACTCCACTATCACCACTCATTAAATGATTACCATTTATTTTTTATCTTTTACTTGTTTCAGTCATTAGACTGCGGCCATGCTAGAGCACCACCTTGAAGAATTTTTAGTCAAATGAATTGACCTCAGTACTTGATTTTGTTAAGCCTGGTACTTATTCTATTGGACCCTCATGCTGAACTGCTAAGTAATGAGTTTGTAAACACACTAACACTAGTTGTCAAGCAGTAGTGGGGCTCAGACACAAACACACACACAAAGATATATATTCTTTTTTTTTTATTCTTTTTACTTGTTTCAGTCATTTGACTGCAGCCATGCTGGAGCACCACTTTTAGTCAAATAAATCAACTCCAGGACTTATTCTTTGTAAGCGTAGTACTTATTCTATTAGTTTCTTTTGCCAAGCTGCTAAGTTACGGGGACGTAAACACACCAACATCAGCTGTCAAGTGATGTTGGGGGGACAAACACAGACACACAAACACATACATACATATATATATATATATATATATATATACGACAAGCTTCTTTTAGTTTCTGTCTACCAAATCCATTCACAAGGTCTGAGGCTATAGTAGAAGACACTTGCCCAAGGTGTCACGCAGTGGGACTGAACTCGGAACCATGTGGTTGGTAAGCAAGCTACTTACCAAACAGCCACTTCTGCTATATATATATATATATATATATATATATATATATATATATATATATATATATATATATGTGTGTGTGTGTGTGTGTGTGTGTGTGTGTGTCAGGGTTCTTTCGGGTCCTGTTTGCTAAATCCACTCATAAGGCTTTGGCTAACCCGAGAATATAGTAGAAGACACTATCCCAGGGTGCCACGCAGTGGGACTGAACTCAGAACCATGTGGTTGGGAAGCAAGCTTCTTACCACACAACCATGCCTGCACCTTAATAACAGATACTGATATGGAAAATAAAAAGTGCAATTGCTCTGAATGTGCAGGATTACTAACCAAATAAGTTCAGATCTTTAGTAAAGGCACCATACTGTGCTTTTGAGTGTGAAATAGATAACTTAACATGCCTCAGTCTATCTAGTTGAGCATCCAGTATCACTCATATTTTACTGTTAACTGTAAGAAATTAGTCTGGCTGCAAAATTATTTGATCCAAAATATACAAAAAAGAAAATTTGTCAAAACTGTTCCTATCATGCTAGTATTGTGGAAAAGTTCTAAAATATATCTAATAATTGGAATAACTAGATGGATAAAGTAAGTTTCAATATCATTCAGGTCATTTAGGGTACAGCCAAAATAGATTCGGAACCATGAATTCCCATTTTTAACTTCTGAAAAAGAAATTTCAACCCGTTAGCATTCAAATTACTCAGTCAGTTGTAATGTTTATTCATTCATATTTTTAATTAATCATATATTATTTTGCAGCTTGAATATTACAATAATGTGATTGGTTATTTTTTTACTGATATTGTAGGAAAGGTGTGAGGGGCCTGATCTGGCTGGTTTAAATGCTAAAGGGTTAAAGTATTTAAAAAGAAAAAAAAAACATGCTTTGTATGTTTGTGCATGTGTGACATGCTAAGTGAAAGGATACAAAAAAAAGCAGGACTTGGTGATGCCGTAAAGCTCCGATAAAACCAATGATTGCAATGAGAAACAGGAAAACACCACATGCTATGATACTACCAACCAACGTCAAGCTGGTAACCACAGCAGATGCTCTTCCATAAGCGCTGCTACACCAATCAAAATGAATGCTACCAACTGAAAAATAAAAGAGAAAAAAACAAAACATTTTAGTGACATTACATACTGATTTGTAAAATAGAGTCAATGCCAGAAAAGAGAAGGGTATTGTTAATCATATCATGGCATTGTCTATTTTACCATTTGTTTGTTTTATCATTTTCCTTGGGATCATGAGAGTAACACTCCAACTACCAGGTGACATGCTTTTAACTCTTCTCATTAAGTAATGAAAAAGGAAAAAATCCAAGGGCCACATTATCTACTGTAACGTCCCTTTTTTAAAACAGTAAAGTATTATTTGAGGGATACTTAATTGCTGCTTAATCTCACTAGATCAGCCTTGAACCAGTAGACTATTATCAAAAATATTCCAGTTGTGACCATCTCATCTGATTATTTTTTCTCCATCAGTTAATTTAACTAGGAATGCAAAAATGTGCAGGAGTATTTAACAGAACAAACGAACGAGGAATAGAGTGATGGATGGTGTAAGTAATTAATTAATTAAAGTGTTAAGTACTAACAGTTATACTTTCCTAACTAAAATAGCTCACCAAAGAGCATTGCCAGTAATTAGAGAGAGAGTGAGAGAGAGAGAGAGGAGGCATGAATAACTAGGTGGGGTTTCCACAAATGGTCCTACACTAGCAGTATGCTGTGTTGGACGTGTTCTTCTGCTGTCATTTGTAGAATGACATCATTCAGTATGAATACTTCATACAAGAGAAATGGGGAAAAAAAAATTGCTATTAACAAATAAATAGCCCCGCTGACACCACCTTCACCACCACCTACTACTACTACAGCTACCACTTCCTGACTTCTTCACTGTTATGTAGGGGAAAGAAATAAATGTCAATATAATGGCAGAAAAAACTAATAGAAATATATTGGTTAGAAGTGAGAAAGAGAAAGAAGAAATGAGAGAAAGAGAGAGGAGAGAAAGAAAGTTAAAGGAAAGGAAAAGAATCTTTTGGTGTCTTCTTGCTTGAACTCAAGTACTCAAAGACTCCTTTCTAAGTATTATTCATTGCCAGTTTTCAATTCAATCCTATTGAATTTAGAATATAACCAACATGTTCTTTTTTTTTTTAAATTGAAACAAAATATTATGCAAATAATAATAACGCATTTAGAAAAAATGATTCTTCTTTTTTGTTTGTTTGTTGCAGACTGAAAGAAAATATTTCTGAAGTGTTTTTCCTTTACCATTTTATTTTGATGATTATGATTTAAAGAAATTATAAAAACCTTAAAAGAATAAAGAAAATCTGGTATCAATTTTATCATTTGTTTACTTTTTTTTTTTTTTTTTTTGCAATTTCCAAAGTGAAATTTTATTTTCTCTCATAAAAGACAAGAAAGAAAAAGAAAAAAAAAAAGAGGAAGCTTGACAACCTTATTTAGTACACAAATGATGACGGTGTTGATGATGATAGAAATGTTGGTGATGGAGATGGTTGTGACAATGGTAGTAAGGGTTTTGATGGTGATGATAAAGCAAGATAACTGAACTTAAAAAAAAATAAAATTAAGCTATATTCAATCAGAGAATTAGATAAACCCTCTGATTCTGGATGATGCAATTCAAAGATATTTTAGAATTTAAAAAAAAAAATGGGTTCAAAAACAGCTGCAAACAAACATTACTTTAACAAATTATAGCATTCAATAAAAATACCTTGAGATATCAAGTTCCATCCCATTATGCTATGAGTTCAGAACACACACAGGTCTATGTTGATTTTCTTCCTCCCAAAGCCAACAGAATAAGTACCAATCCATAAAATAAATAGAGGACTATAAAAGTGGTGTTCCAGCATGGCCACTGTCCAGGGACTAAAACCAGTAACAGTGTAAAGAAATAACTGTCCTTTATCTTTCACTTGTTCCAGTCATTGGACTGCAGCCATGCTGGAGCACCACTTTGAAGAGTTTAGTTGAACAAATTAACCTCAGTATGTATTTTTAAGTCTGGTATTAATCTATGTCTCATTTATGAAACTGCTAGATACAGGGACACAAACAAACAAACACCAGTTATCAAGTGGTGGACCCACACACACATATACATCTGTACACACACAATGGGCTTCCACACAGTTTCCATCAACCGAATTCCTTTATAAGGCATTGGTCAGCCCAGGGCTATAGTAGAAGACACTTGCCTGAGATGCTATGCAGTGGGACTGAACTGGAAACCATCTGGTTGCAAAGTGAGCTTCTTAACCACACAGCCACATCAAATAGTGAATCAAATAGCTATCAATAAAATACATGGTTCTTGCAAAAGTTCTTCGAATGCAAGACTGCTGTAACAATAGCTTGCTTATTCTTTGCTGGATTCTTTTTGACTTTCATAACATCCTGCAGCAGCTGTTTTTTTTACAGCTGCATTGTAGCTACAAGGTTCTTGTTTCATCTCAACTGTTATACTTAAATGAATACGTTTTCACTGCTACACAGTCAAGAACATCACATTGCAGTGTTTACCCCACCTTTCAGTTTTATCTTACAAGCATTTCCTTATATGTGTTCATAGTGACTGCAGAAGACAAGGACCTTGTAGTGGCTTGATCTGCCAGAAATAACAACCAAATCTTATTCAAACTACACCCTATCATGTAAAAAAAAAACAACCCAAAAACAAAAAATCCACATTGGATAATGTAGTTCTATGGTCATGGCTAGAATTTTTTTGATCATAGATCATATTTGATCAGGGCTGACCTGGGGCTAAATAAGATTGAGAGAAAAATTATATCTTATCTTTTGTCTGTTTCAGTCACTGGACTGCAGCTATGGTGGAGCAGCACCTTGAGAAGTTTTTTGTTGAAAAAAATTGACCCCAGTAATTTTTTTTTAAGTCTGACATTTATTCTATCAGTCTACAGGGACATAAGCAAATCAACACTGGTTGTCAAGCTATACTGGGGAGAACACACACACACACACACACACACATAATAGGCTTCTACACACTGGTTAACCTAAAGCTATAAGAAAGCACTTGCCCAAAGTACTGTGCAGAAGGACTGAACCTAAAACTACATGGTCGTAAAGCAAGATTCTTAAACACACAGCCATGCCTGCACCTATGTTATTAAAATTCTGTGACAGACATCCTAGTTATTTAAGTTCCCTGATAAATAGCTATAACTTTTCTATTTCCAATTTATGAAATATAGAATTTTTCTCTTTTTTATTTTACTGTTTAACTCATGTGGGAAATTTTATATTTTGGAAAAAATTTTTTTTTTTTCCCAATAATTAGAAGTTCTTCCAGTTTTACAGCTAATCATCAAACCATGTAGGAGGAGTAACACATGTCAGTCACAATAAGATAAACTGTGTTACATATTGTTTCCTCCAGGGAGATGAATGCAATGGATGTCATAGTAAAATTTGAATGAACACACTACATTTGAACAGTAGTCCAATGCCTTAATCTCTCAAAGTCACCGTGTAGACAAAAGTAAATAATTTTAAAGTTAATTTCTACTCAAATTTTGTTTATAGTGCACAAACTGAAACACAACTTGGAAGATGTTGAAATCCATCTGTGATGTTCAACCTTATGGTTTTGACTAAATAAGCCTATTTTAGCTGGCAGAATTGTTAGCATGCTGGAGAAAATACTTAGCAGCATTTCATCTATCTTTATGTTCTAAGTTCAAATTCTGCTGAGGTTGATTTTTGCCTTTCATACTCCTGGGATTGATAAAATAAGTAGTAGTCATGTACTGGGGGTGATGTAATTGACTTACTCACTTAAAATTGCTGGCCTTATGCCAAAATCTGAAGCCATTATTATTAAGATGGTGAGCTAGCAGAAATGTTAACATGCCAGATCATTTCTTCCAGCTTCCAGTTTAAATCCCAGTAAGGCCAACTTTGGCTTTCATTCTTTTGGAATCAATAAACTAACCAGCCTAGTACTGGGTTGATGTAATTAACTAACCCCATCCCAGTAGAACTGCCAGCCTGGTGCCAAAATATGAAGCCATTATCTAATATCTGAGATGAGTCAATATGAATAATTTTAGACTATTAACCTCATCTTCAGAGATGAATTACAAAAGTGCAGACATGGCTCAAGTCACAGGTATGGCTGGGTGGTTAAGAAACTCTTAGTTTCAGTCCCACTGTGTAGCATTTTAAGCAAGGGTCTTTTACTATTGTCTCAAGCCAATCAATGCCTTGTGAAGAGAAATGACAGATGGAAGCTGTATGAAAGCACCCAGGAGCCTAGAATGTTGGCAAAAAGGAACAGAAGATTTTTATAACAATTTGAGAATTGGGAGAACTTGCAGGTTGTGTAATACACGTTTTTTTTTTTTTTTTGCTTTTCAGATTATCTTGCAAATATTTTAGTGAGAAGGGGCTGTAAGCAGTGTTTGTTTGTATTACTGCAACACAACCTGATGGTTTCAGGGTTATAGCATTTGGTTGTGTGAGGAATGTGAAGGTATATGTCCAGAATTGTTCTGGTCACCCGCTTGGCTGTCTTAGGATGGATTAAAGCTGAAACACTTTCAGTGTCAAGGATAATTGGCATAAATACTGGTAGGAAACAGAATCAATAACAGACATGAAGTACTTAATGATCTCTGTGTGTGGTAGGAAGATGTGAATTGTCTTGATTCTGCAGAAGTCAAACATTCTCATGGATCAAACAGTCGCTAAAGATGATGACTTCAAAGGTTACGTGAAGTAAAACAGCTGTCCTTGATCAAAAATGAGAGAGATAGCCTAACAACTTGAGAAGTGTTCACAAAGTGGTAGAGTCAGTAGGTGAAGAGGGGAAGAGAGATTTGAGTCAGAGTAGATGGGAGTCTTTGTCGATGATATGAGAATGGAAAAGTAAATGGTGTAGAGAGAGTAGTTTATATACATATATGCATAGAAACCTTTTTCAAGTGAAGTTGAACAATAAAGTGTTGCTTGGGTATAGGTTGATAGAAATAGAGGAAGACTGATTTGGGCTTCACAGGGGAATAAGATTGGCAGCTTGAATTATTGCTTAGCTTGAGGTCAACTTTGATTTGAGCAAGTCTACAATCAAAAGGCATTCCATCCATGAACATCATATAATTTTAGTGACACCTAGGGATTACATTATACATGAAGTATCTTTAAGATAGGAAGGTTTTAATTTGAGGGGGATTTTGCTGTTACTTCTAGTAGACTGATTAAACATGTAAACACCCTATTGCTGGTTCATATTGAGTCTGTCTCACAAGCTAGTATAGAGGTTTTCCTAGTGGTGTGTTAGCAGGACACAATGAGTGAAATCCAAGTTGGACCAATGCTCACAAATGTTGGTGTAAAGGAGGAAGAATTCTACAGAAGACTGATGTTTTTCTGTTTTTCTTCCTTATTAACCCTTTAGGGTAAGGAATGAGAAACCAGATCTGGCTAGTCTGAACATAAAAAGGTAAAACATTTGGGCTGGATATGGCCAGTTTAAATGCCAGTTGTAAATTATACCTTTTGGCAAACTGCAACACTCTGCAAGGCATAGATGAAAGCAAGCTGTCAAAATATTTTGTAATCCTGAAACTGGACTCCTGCTTGCAACAGCACAAACTTTGTTAGAGACTTCAATATAGATTAAGCTTATATGTAAAGAAGTTCATGGGAAAACCTGTGACCCCAGAAATGGCCTGAGAAAATGCAATGAAATAAATGAAAAAAAAATAAAAAGAGTGAATGACAGTGTGTTAAATAAGCACCCTTGATAAATATACAAACATAAGGATAAGAAGAAATTTGCGTAGAAGAGAATTACAGGCAAGTCGTTGACCAAAACACACTTGAGAGTCTAAGAGATGTGTAAGAGATAATGTTGAGGGTGCTACATAATGTGTCACCAGTAAAGATTGGATTTTGGTGAAGAACTCCTGAAGTGCTTTAAAAATACTTGGTCACTTGAGTGAAAACAAGAACCAATAGTGAGAAAAGCAAAATAAATAAAAAGTAGAATGCTTATAGAGGTGTCTATAGTGTGTAAATGACTAGAATAAACTTTCACATCTAATATTTTTATATGCACTAAGAAGAAAAACAACAACAAAACACTACACACGTACACAGACACACAATAGGAGCCTTAATGTGGTCGTTTAACCTACTAGAAATAGCAGCAAAAGTGTCCTCAAATCCCGCTGTGCCATCTTATGAAAGTAAAGACATTGGATAATGTAGTCCTGGATAAATTTTCTCTGAAAATATAAGACAAGATGGTCATGGCCAGAATGCCTCTCTTATCATAGGTTTGATCAATCAAGGTTGACATTGGGCTCAACAACAAAATATACATTGTATTCTTGGACAGGCTTCAGCCTTCTGCAGTCATACTGATGCACATTATGATATGTATCTACCTCTATCTAACTATATCAGACTGTCAGATGATGGGGAGCAAACCAAAACTCCAAAGTTACTGTCAACCTTTTGCTTGTAACAATTAATAAGTACTCTACTAAAAAAGTACAGAGCACTCCTTCAGTTCGATGTCAAATTATTTATATATAACTGGACATTAAAGAAAACATATATATATATATATATATAATTTTTATTCTTTAATTCATTTACTTGTTTCAGTCATTTGACTACGGCCATGCTGGAGCACTGCCTTTAGTCGAACAAATCAACCCCAGGACTTATTCTTTATAAGCCTAGTACTTATTCTATCAGTCTCTTTTGTCGAACCACTAAGATACGGGGACATAAACACACTAACATCGATTGTCAAGCAATGGTGGAGAGATAAACACAAAAACACACAAATACATATACATACATATATATGCATATATATATATGCATATATATATATATATATATATATATATATATATATATGCATATATATATATGCATATATATATATGCATATATATATATATATATATATATATATATATATATGCATATATATATATGCATATATATATATATATATGCATATATATATATGCATATATATATATGCATATATATATATATATATATATGCATATATATATATATATATATATATGCACATATATATGCATATATATATATATATGCACATATATATGCATATATATATATATATGCATATATATATATGCATATATATATATATATATATATATATGCATATATATATATATGCATATATATATATATATATATATATATGCATATATATATATATGCATATATATATATATATATGCATATATATATATATGCATATATATATATATATATATGCATATATATATATATGCATATATATATATATATATATATATATGCATATATATATATATATATATATATATGCATATATATATATATATATATATATATGCATATATATATATATATATATATATATATATGCATATATATATATATATATATATATATGCATATATATATATATATATATATATATATATGCATATATATATATATATATATATGCATATATATATATAT
>NC_142943.1:14551421-14653921 GCF_046866305.1 Octopus bimaculoides
CAGACTGAAATTGAAAACAAAGGTTTTTACTTCACTCATTAGGAAACTCTTATACGCTGACAATCATGATCTAGTCAGTCATTTTGAAACAGGTTTGCAATCTCTTGCATCTGCATCTGACTCAGCTTGTGATGATTTTGGCTTGACCATCAACTTGAAAAAAACAGTTGTAATGTATCAACCTGCATGTGGTGCTGTTTGCAATCCCACTAAAATTTTTGTTACGGGTAAGTTACTTGAGGTTGTTGATTCTTTCATCTACCTTGGAAGCTCTGTACAAATTGATGGAAATCTGGACACAGAAATACATCTGCAAATTCAAAGGGCAGCACAAGTATTTGATGGCTTGGAGTCATACGTTTGGCACCAACGACATATAAATAACAACATTTGTTTTACCATCCCTGTTGTATTTTTCTGAAACAGGGACACGTTATGAAAGAATGTTATGTTAGAACAATTCCACCAAAAATGCCTTCGTCGCATTTTAAACATTAAATGGAGTTCTTTTACTCCAAACACAGATGTCCTTGTGTCTGCAGGCATCACTTCAATTAAAGCAATGATTCTGAAAAACCAAATGAGATGGTGTCGCCATATTGTTTGAATGGCAGATGAATGCACACCTAAACAGCTGTTTTATGGTGAGCTTGCAGAAGGGAAACGCTATCAGTGTAAGCCTAAAAAGAGGTTTAAGGATGGCATAAGGACTACCATGAAGTTACTTGGAATGAATCCAGAGGACATAGAAACCCTTGCTTCGGATTGAGCTGGATAGTGAACAAAAGTGTGGAGTGGAGTGAAAGCATTTGAAGAGGCCAGGATAACACATGCAAAACTCAAGAGAGATTTAAAAAAGAATGTTTCGATTGAGAACGTGAATCACAATGACCAAAAGGTTTGTGACAGACCATGCCTTTCTTTTGCTGGGCTCAAATCTCATTTGTGAACCCATAGAAAACGAATCCACACCAACTATTCTACCTATATGTCTGTGCACACCTTTGAATGCAATGTATACCAGAAGGTTTGCAAATCTAACAGAGGCCTCAAAAGACATTTTAAGATCCACAAAGATCAGAACTTAACTGCAGCTCTTGGTGGTCCAAGTTGGATATGCAATCTATGTGGGTGTCTTTTCAAAGCATTGTCTGGTTTAAAAAGCCACATCAGATACCATGATGGTGCTAAGGTGTAGGTACAGGAGGTGGTCAAACTCTGCATAAGGAGTAGACAACCACCATACAAGTGAGGACAAACAAAAGAAAAAAAGTAAGGCTTACATCTATTATTATTTAAAACAGTTTGATTTGCAAGCTTCTAGCAGAATCCTCTCTTTCAGGCTTAGTTTACTGAATAATCTGCTAGAAGCTTGTGAAACATTAAGACACATGGAGCCGAATCAAACTGTTTTAAATAATAATAATAATAATAATAATAATAATAATAATAATAATGTGTGTGTGTGTGTGTGTGTGTGTGTGTGTGTGTGTGTGTGTGTGTGTGTGTACACACACACACACACACACACACTTGTCTTGGCCCTGCACAATGTCTGCAAATGAACATCAGCATCATAAAAGTGATATCCAATTCTAGTCTTCCATGGAAAAAGTCTGTTTATGGGAAAATATCACAAATGGGTGCTGGCAACAAGTATCGCATCTGGCAGTAGAAAATCTGACTCAACAAATTCTATTTGGCTTATGCAAGCATGGACATATGTACATTAAAATGATGATGATAAATACATATATGTTTGTGTGTGTGTGCATGTACACACACACATACTCCACGTACAATATATATGTTGGAAGAGACTGCCATAAAGAAGAATAATGGACAAACTATGCAGATTAGACATGTCTTAATTTGAAAGCAATGTAAAAATGATGATTCAAATATTGAAAAAATAAAAAAGCTTTTTTTTAAAGTTACAAAGTAGACAAAGGAATGAAGCAAATAACGAGGAATATTTAACGATAAGCATTTATCAATAAATGTCTGCTGAGAAGTTGCAGGAAAAGAAGAGGGGAAAAAAAAGCAGTGACTAGGCGAAGACAAAGTAATGTTGTGGTAGTGGTTGTAATGATGTTGAATGCTCTTAAAATGACATTCATATTGCATATTAAGGCATCATAGAGAAGAGGAGAGAGAAAAGAATACGAAGGAAAGATAGACCGACCCTCTCTCTCTGGTGGCGTCATTGACAACTGATAGACAAGTAGAATTAAATTAAGTGAGCAGATACTTTTGTATATTGGCGATGAAAAAAAAAGAAAGAAAGAAAAAAATAATAGCAGCAAAAGACTTGACTTGAAGATATTATGGAGATGACTTAATCATTACTAAAATTATATATAGATAAAAAAAAAATAAAAAAAATTATAAAAGCTGCTTGAACAGAAATGTTTCTGTAGACTCAACAAATAGAATTGCCAAGATGGAGACTCCCTCTTCTGTGTAAAAAGGGAACCATATGAAGGTTAAAAATAATTACTGAACTAAACTGACACAGAAAATAAAAAGATTATAGCCATTTCCCAGTCTGTTTTTGTCTTTCTTCTCTTCTCTTTCCAGATATCTATTCATCTATTTTTATCTATATTACATGACAGATAATGTACAACAGAAAATAAGCTCCTCACAAGCCATGTCTGTCTACATCATTCTGTTGTCATTGCTATTTAGCTCTTGGTTGTTTCTGATTGAGCAGACTATGATCAAAGATATTGCCGTCCATTTTCTGAGATTTTTCTTTTTAACATAGAACATTCAGGAGTAATGTTATCTGGATAATGCTTTGCGTCATGTTTTAAGACAATATGGTAGGATTTGAAAGAGATTTCAGTGCTAGTTCCAGAAAGTTAGTTATAAATTAATTAGATGCTGCTCTTCTACAAAGAACTCAAAACGAGAAGTTGTCACAAATGATATTATGTAGTACATTACATTAAAAGTAGTAGTACCTACAACCCATTTTTGTGTGTGCACTGTTTGTGTTTTCTTTGTGTCCCATGGCATGTATAAAAAGTTGTAAAGAGAAACTTGAACAATCACCACAGCAAACGTAACTAACTACACACATGCATGAATACATACAAACTGTTGGTTGTTATGATAGTGGTGGTGGTAGAGACACTGGGGTACATAATAGTGAATGGCGAAAAATAGAGAGAGAAAGAAAGGCAGACAGAAGGAATGAAAGAAAGAGATAGCTAAAAACACCGTGACATAACACAACTTACTTCTTAGAATCCTTTCCTCTCTCTCTCTCTCTTTCATATATATCTTTCTCTATACACCATTGTCACTACCACAACCTTAACAACCAAGAGTTTCTTTCTCAAAATTTGTATTACCCTAGTGTTACACATATTACAAGAGTAGAAACACTGATAAGTAATTGTTACAGATGACGATATGTTTCACACTTACAAGCTTATCGAATGAATGAGCTACTTGATTCAGCGGATGGGATATATATATAGTTAGAAATAGTTGAAACTATTTGAGTATATGGGTTGTATGTATAACACTTGCATTCTCTTTGGTTCAATCTATTTTGATTCCTAGCTTTAGCTATTTCACTTCTTTATACAGCAGCAAGGCTCTTAGGAAAGCAAATCTCAAGACCACTGCACCATCTGCGTCTCTGAATTAAAGTCAATACAGCTGATATCACAACGAGAGATAATGAAGGTTACAAATAATCAAACAGAAAATACAAACATCATCATCATCATCATCATTTACGTCTGTTATTGATGCTGGCATGGACAACAGACTCAAGTCTGATTTGGCATGGTTTCTACAGCTGGATGCCTTTCCTAACGCCAACCATTTTACAGTGTGCTGGGTGCTTTTATGTGGCACAGCTACAAGTGTTTTACACCACCAACAGGATTGATCTTAACACTTCTGCTGCGCAGTATGGGTCTGCTTGAGTATGGCCAGGCACCAGGTGTTTCAGTCCTTTGTCATCTCACCTGAAAGGTTCAGCTTCCTGAGGTTGTTCTTCAGTACTACATCCCATGTCTTCTTGAGTTTCCCACTTGCACAGAGATTGGTACTTCTTTATAGAACTGACACATCACATGACCAAACCAGCGCAGTCTTCTCTCTTGCAGACTGCACTGGTTATTTCACGATTTATTTGTGTATGAAATAAACAATCATGCATGTGTGTGTATGCATGTATACATGTGTGTGTATGTGTGTATATGTGCATGTGTGTAATTAAAAAGATTGCTTCACAAACACACAAACCTAGAATCGATCCCACTTGGACAACTCTGTCTTTAAAAAATGGAAGATACATCAGATAATGAAACCCTACATAGACTATGTCTGAATTAATTATAGGATGGTTATGCCTGGAAACCTTGCAAAACAAATACATAAATGTATACCTGGAAAACCTTTCTATATAGTTCTGTTTGAATGTGGTTGACCCGGGGGCTAAACAACAATGCTCAATCAATGTCTTTAATGCCCAGCACACTGATTGATTGTGTGTGTACGTGCACCTAATTATAAAGAATGGGCTAAGTATGAACCAATAAAGAACATAGGCAAACAGGCAGTTATATATGGCAAGCTTACGTGATGTTGAAGATATGCAGTGCAAACATCACATATTTATACAATGTTATTCAGGTTTTCACATATACTAGATTTCAGTTCTCTATGAGGACAGCTGGCAATGGCAACAATGAGAGAGAGAGAGAGAGAGAGAGAGTGTGAGTGTGAGTGTGAGTGTGTGTGTGTGTGTGTGTGTGTGTGTGTAGACAATATTTTAAAAATCTTTTTATAGCTTCAGTTTTTAATGCGGTCATGCTGGGGCACAGCCTTCAAGATTTCATTTGATTTTGTTGCTTGTACAAACATTCAAACTTATATATATATTTATATATATCCTTTTACTCTTTTACTTGTTTCAGTCATTTGACTGCGGCCATGCTGGGGCACCGCCTTTAGTCGAGCAAATCGACCCCAGGACTTATTCTTTATAAGCCTAGTACTTATTCTATCAGTCTCTTTGCCGAACCGCTAAGTTACGGGGACATAAACACACCACCATCGGTTGTCAAGCGATGTTAGGGGGACAAACACAGACACACAAACATATACACACATATACATATATACGACAGGCTTCTTTCAGTTTCCGTCTACCAAATCCACTCACAAGGCTTTGGTCGGCCCGAGGCTATAGCAGAAGACACTTACCCAAGGTGCTACGCAGTGGGAATGAACCCGGAACCATGTGGTTGGTAAGCAGGCTACTTACCACACAGCCACTCCTGCGCCTATATATATATATATATATATATATATATATATATATATATATATATATATATATATATATATATATATATATATATATATATATATATACACATAGTAACTTCTGAATACTAGTTCTATATATATGACAAACACCAAAGCGCCACTATGTCTTAATTATTTGGAGACAAACATTGTAGACTGCTTTTTATAGACTAGAATTGCATAAAAATACTAATGGAGTTAGACAAAAATATTATAGTAAACAAACAGTTAAACGTTAGAAGAAAGGTCACATTTACAAGTCATTTCACATCCACTTTTTATTTTCATGGACTGGAAGATTCAAAAGATAGGGCAAGCACAATTTTAATAAGTACAGGAAGAAAAAAATGATAGACAGGTATTACACAGTAATCTGTATTTGTCTAATTTATATACTTTATCTTTCAATCTGATGACATTGATATAAAGAAATATAAAAAAAAGCCAATAAATTAAGATTATTTTTCAGACTTAAGTGCATTCATCATTTTTAAAATATTAATATCTACACTAAGTTTCAATAAATTAATTTTGTGTCTTTATGTAGCTTAGTCTTCAATGTGTACCAGAACGGATTCAAACTAGAAAGGTTAGTTTATTTCTAAACTACATGTAACAAAACTCTTGTTCACTCGGTCACTAAAAATTGTATATAGTAAAGATGCGTGCGTGTATGTGTTTATATTTATATATACACACACATAGGAAGCACAATGGCCCAGTGGTTAGGGCAGCAGACTCGCGGTCATAGGATCACGGTTTCGATTCCCAGACCGGCGTTGTGAGTGTTTATTAAGTGAAAACACCTAAAGTAGCACAAGGCTCCGGCAGGGGATGGTGGCGAACCCTGCTGTACTCTTTCACCACAACTTTCTCTCACTCTTACTTCCTGTTTCTGTTGTACCTGTAATTCAAAGGGTCAGCCTTGTCACACTGTGTCACGCTGAATATCTCCGAGAACTACGTTAAGGGTACACGTGTCTGTGGAGTGCTCAGCCACTTGCACGTTAATTTCACGAGCAGGCTGTTCCGTTGATCGGATCAACTGGAACCCTCGACATTGTAAGCGACGGAGTGCCAACAACAACACACACACACAATAATATACACAGTCACACATATATCTATACACACACACACATATATACATGTATATAGACATTCATATATACACACATTTATACATATATGTATTTATTATTATTAAACAAGAATGTTGTTGACAGTGACTTCAGAGTTTTAGGCAGCTAAACCATTATTGGAAAGTTTGATGATGGCTTAGCTAGCTGAAACTTCAAAGTTACTGTCAATAACAGTCTTGTTTAAGACTAATAAATTTGTACTCTACACAAGTATAGAGTAACCCATCAGAATAATGTAAAATTGATTTATTATACCAGAACAAAAAACAAACATTAATATACACACACACACATATATATATATTCATGCACACACATATATACATATATGTACATGCATGCACACACACACACACTCATATATAATCAATTTTCATCTCTAAAGATGAAATTACTAATAAGTTGATAATTTTTCAGACAAACAACCACTCATCTCAGACATTTAGACATTTAATCAGATAATTAATTATTGAAAAGAAAACCTAGAGAACAAAGATTAAAAAACAAAATTGTTCAATATTGTTCCATGATTTTAACTAGTTTTGTAGACTGGCTAATGAATGTGTACTACTTCTCATAATAAATATTTAATATTTTATTAGTGGTCTGTTGTTACATGATAATTATCCCTTCTTCCCCACCACGTTTGATTTATTTGTGCAATGAATGATGCATCAGAGTAGATGATAAATTGTAAATTTTTTGGTAATATTCCAGGTGACACAGTTTGGTAATATTCCAGGTGATGGAATTAGTTGTACATTTGTGTCAACACAAGAGAAAAATCAAAGAACTCATTGCTCTTGTTTAGGTCACACTCCCAACCTTGCAAATAACTCTAAGAGGAGATTGTCAGGGTAACAATTTTGTTAAGTGCTGTATAATCATAATTCTTTTACTTGTTTCAGTCATTTCACTGCAGCCATGTTGGCGCACTACCTTTTTAGTCGAACAAATTGACCCCAGGACATATTCTTTGTAGGCCTAGTACTTATTCTACCAATCTCTTTTGCCGAACCACTAAGTTATGAGGACATAAACACACCAACACTGGTTGTCAAGTGGTGATAGGGGAACAAACACACACACACACACACACGACAGGATTCTTTCAGTTTCTGTTTTCCAAATCCACTCACAAGGTTTTGGTTGGCTCAAGGCAATAGTAGAAGACACTTGCCCAAGGTGACACACACTGTGGGACTGAACCTGGAACCAAGTGGTTGGAAAGCAAGTTTCTTACCATACAGCCTTGCCTGCACCTATAAAATTTTTTTATCAATTAAATAAAAAAATAACTTTTATTTGTTAGTTATACTGACAGTAATACTTGTTTAATAACTATTTTATCAACCCCAGAAAGAAAAATAAATTCAGCACTGGTACGGTTTGAACTCAGAATATAATGGTTTATAACTGAATGCCACAAGGTATTTTGTCAGCCACTTCACCTAATTCTGATAATCCACCACTTTTATGGGTTGCATATCAATAACATGCTGGTGGTATATTAAACCATCTGAGTAACCCATGGAAAGGTTTTATTTTATCACTGCAAAATACCAAATCACTTCATATGTACATAACATCCCATATCATTTGTCTATAGTAAATAGCTATACATTCCTATGATATTCATTTACAACAAAGTCGACTGGCATAGTGAGAATTATAGGGAAACATGCTGCTGCTTTGTCCTAGGTCTGCCTCAAGTGATTAGAATTATGATTATAGACATTCCAACTGCAACTATCCCAAGTTTCCTTAAAGGTATGATGTATCCTTTGTGGAGGCGCAATGGCCCAGTGGTTAGGGCAGCAGATTCGTGGTCATAGGATCGCAGTTTCGATTCCCAGACCAGGCGTTGTGTGTGTTTATTGAGCGAAAACACCTAAAGCTCCACGAGGCTCCGGCAGGGGATGGTGGCGAACCCTGCTGTACTCTTCCACCACAACTTTCTCTCACTCTTACTTCCTGTTTCTGTTGTGCCTGTAATTCAAAGGGTCAGCCTTGTCACACTGTGTCATGCTGCATCTCCCTGAGAACTACGTTAAGGGTACACGTGTCTATGGAGTGTTCAGCCACTTGCACGTTAATTTCACGAGTAGGCTGTTCCGTTGATTGGATCAACTGGAACCCTCGAAGTCGTAAGCGACGGAGTGACATCAACAATGATGTATCCGTTACACTGTCCTGAATACATCTGATTACTTCCCCTTTTTAAGATAGCAGGGTGCGATATGAGGGTGATTTGATTACTATTTCTTGCAGGTTGAATGACCATACAGAATCTTCCTTGGAAATATTTGGTACCAGTAGCATGGCATACTTTGTTGTGAATTACATAGATTGACGGCACACCCTGCAAATCTCAGTCAGTATGTTTGTCTTTTTGTAGAGATGTACAACTTCCAGCAATTGTAAAGATTTATTTGAGGGAAAATAAAATTTCAATTGTAGGACTTTGTATCACTGTCAGTTCTACATTCTTTTTTATTCTATGACTTAGATAAGAGAACAGACTATGGCCATAAAATTTGCAAGTCCTTTAATACAGTTTATATTTAGCTTGAAAGTCTGCAAGTTTAACATCAAAACATGGGTTGAAAGGAAATTCCAGAGGGTTGACATTGTAGTGATGAGAGGAAGAGAGATGGGTAGAAGTAGTTTGCAATCACCTAGTTAAGAGTAGCAGAAGATGTGATTAGAAAAGGCAGAGTAAAGAGACATATCTGTAGAGTGGAGGTAGTAGTGTGTTGATGAGTATTTGTCAATCACTTAAATGATTTTCTTTTGGATGTGTATGGGAGCAGTACTCCTTTGTGGGTTTTACTTAAGATTTATAGAATACTATTAACCCTTTAGCATTTAAATTGGCCTTATCCACCCAAAATATTCTACCAGTGTTATGTTCAAACTGGCTAGATCTGGTCTCTCACATGTACCTTACGATATTATTCTAAAAATAACAATTACATTATTGAAATCTGCAAAGCTGCAAGATAATGCATGACTAATTCAAACGAATATGAATAAATAAGCGTTACATTTGACAGGATAATCTGAATACTAAGGGGTTAAATGATCAACACTGAAATATCTTTTGACACTGAAGAAGAAAGGCAGTCTTTGGGATACATTTTTTAGTTATGCATGTGGGATAACAATGAAGGATATAAAAGATTATAAAGTCTAGCATAAGCAGTGATTTCTTGCAGGTGACATTTCAACTTCACCATAGTCACATGCTAATATTTTAGCCAATCAAAAAATTTTAACAATTAGAAATTAGTAGTTTATGAGTCGTTTTTGGTTATTTAAACAGAAGTAAAATTCAATGTCTGGCTCTAATTCTCTCGTAAGCTCTTCATCAACAACCATAAGTAAGCTGCCTGGTATCATATTCCTACAACACAAATTATGCAATCAACTTGTGTACATCTTTAGAAATAATTTTATCAAAACTTTGCCTTGCTTGATTTCGTAAATTAAGATCTGTTAAATTTAGTTCTGTTTTTAACCTCTACTTACAAACCAAGTACAGTTAAATTTAGTTCTGTTTTTAACCTGTACTTACAAACCAAGTACAGTGCAGTGAATTGTTGGGTTGTCAGATATATTCATCTTTTATCTTTTACCTTTTACTTGTTTCAGTCATTAGATTGTGGCCATGCTGGGGCACTGCCTTGAGGAGTTTTAGTTGAACTAATCAACCCCAGTACATATTTTCTTTTTCTCAAGCCTGGTACTTATTCTAGCTGTTTCTATATTGAACTACTATGTTACAGGGATGTAAATACACCAACACCAGTTGTCTAGCAGTGATGGGGGACAAACACAGACACAAAGAGACTCTCTCTCTCACACACACACGTACAACGGGCTTCTTACAGTTTTCATCAGGCTCTGGCCAGCTTGAGGCCATAGTAGAAGGCACTTGCCAAAGGTACTACCAGTGGGACTGAACCTGGAATTGTGTGGTTGAGAAGAAAACTTCTTACCACAAGGCCATGCCAGTACCTACAAATATGTTCATTTTTTTAGCATGTACCCTTTCCAGTGTTAATTGAATTAACACAAAAAATATTTTCATCATAGTATTTTCTTCCTCTACAACTTTTGTTTATCATTTTTGAAATTTGAATAAATTTCACATCTGTATGATGATGGGCAATCCAATACAAGATCAGAAGAGATTTATCTTCTGCAAGAAAAAATTACAAATGAGCAATTGATATTTTCATCTCTATGAACAAGTTTTTTTGTTATCTCCTACAAAGTTTCAGTTGGTTGTTGTCCAAGAGGAGAGAGGGTGAGGCAAAAGACTGTTTCCTAAATATAAGTTAATGTTTTTTTGTGTTGTGGAAACATACCATTGTTTATCTACACACAAACAATTGTGAGATGTAGCAATCGATTGATGATCATTATAAATAGATCAAAATAACCTCAACTGCTTGTTGGGTGGTAATAATATAAATGTACATGAAAAGCTGTAGAAGTACCAAATCTCTGAGCGATGTTTTACCACCAAATAATTATCCCATTCCAAACAAGTAAAAATAAAATAGAATAAATCAATAAGTAAACAATTAAACAAACAAATAAATAAAAGTAAAGGCGCTAGTAGTAGAACTTCTAAAGGGCAATGTCGATATTTTGGAGGGCTATGTTGATATTTTGGAGGGAAATATTCTGATTGGCTGAATGGTAAACATATAAATTGGTTAATGTGATAATTAGATTAATTGTATTTTTGAACCATTCATTAACAATTTATCAGCTACACCAAGCTATATGAAGAGTCAATGCATGGGTATACAGGTTTCATTTTTGGTGTTGTTTTAACACAGCACATGGTGTGTGCGCACGCACGCACACACCCACACACCCACGTGTTGAACTCAGAACATAAAGAGCTAGAAGAAATGGCAGCACAAAGCCAGTTATTTTAAGTGGAGTGAGGAGTAATTGATATCATCACCTCTGAAAGGATGAAACTCAATTTGATCATGGTGGGATCTGAACTCAGAATGTAAAGAGCCAGAAAAACATTGCTGCAAAGTATTTTGTATGATGTTCTAATGAGTCTGCCAGTTCACTACCCTTAATATTGTTTCAAATATAGTTACTTACAAGACCAGCACCTTTTGAGGTGAGCAGGGTTAAATGATTACACCAACTCCACTGTACTGGTGAAAGGTAAAAGGCAAAGTTCACTTCAGCAAAAATTGAACTCAGGAAGTTAAACACTAAAATACACCTAGTCCAATATTTTACCACACCACCAAACTGGTAATAAAAGTGGTTTCAAATTTTGGCACCAGACCAGCAATTTTTGTTTCTAGAAGGAGGGGTAAGTTGATTACATTGATCCCATTGCTTAACTGGTACTTATTTTATTGACCCTGAGAGGATGAAAGACCAAGCTAACCTTGAGAGAATGTGAACTCAGAACATAAAGAGCAGGAAGAAATGCCACCAAGCATTTGGTCTGATGTGCAAAAGATTCTGTCAGCTTGTTGCCTTTGAACTAGCAATGATAATTCTTTCTACTATAGGCACAAGGCCTGAAATTTTTGAGGAAGGGGTGGGTTGATTACATTGACTCCAGTGCTCAACTGGTACTCATATTTCATCAAACTTGAAAAGATGAAAGGTAAAGTCGACCTCGGTAGAATTTGAACTTGGAACATAAAGGTGGATGAAATGCAGCTAAGCATTTTGTCCTGCATGCTAACAATTCTACCTGCTCACTACCTTTGAACCAGTAATAAGAATGATGGATTATGATTGCCCATTGATAAAAGATATAATTGATTAGATCAATCTCAGTACAAGACTGGTACTTAATATTTATAGTTGTCATGTGATTTTATAAATATTACAATGTTTTCTAACATAGGCACAGGGCCACAAATTTGTGAGAAGAATATATTTGAATTGTTGATTCTAATAATTGACTTCTATGGCATGTAAAAAGCACCATCTGAATATGGTCGATGCCAGTACCACCTGACTGGTCCCCATGCCGGTGTCACATAAAAAGCACCCACTGCACTCTCAGAGTGGTTGGCGTTAGGAAGGGCATCCAGTTGTACAAAGCTTACTAGATCAGATTGGAACCTGGTGCAGCCAGTCCTCAGTCAAACTGTCCAACCCATGCCAGCATGAAAAGCAGACATTAAACGATGATGATGATGATGATGATGATGATGAGAACCCTAAGCATTTTAATGTATGCACTGTCTATGCACCATCTATTCTAAGAATCCTGTAGAAGGATTAAAACCAAAATCA
This sequence comes from Octopus bimaculoides, assembly GCF_046866305.1. Lineage (NCBI taxonomy): Eukaryota > Metazoa > Mollusca > Cephalopoda > Octopoda > Octopodidae > Octopus > Octopus bimaculoides. The sequence goes on from NC_142943.1 coordinate 14,564,201, forward strand.
ACTTTAGCATGATTTTCAAATTGAAAACCTAATTGAGCACAAGTAAATATTGGCAGTCTAAAATAATAACTCATTTTTGTCCATAGTAATGATTTATTATTGAAATTCTTTTGGACTAGCTCAAAAATCATTCTACCACCATGCTTATTTCAATTAAAAGCTAACATGATAAATCTGTGGATAGTAATTCTACAGAGAATATGCTAGAAATAAATAAATATAAAAAAAAAGGAATAATAAAGTAAAAATCAAAAAGGTAAAAAGAAACATATCCATATAATGATTTTCACTGTAGGTAGGGCTTCAATCACTAGAATTTGTAACTGCTGTAGGCAAAATTAACAACTGATTCTATTAAGCAAGCAGTAAGTGGGGCAGTAATTTTATGTGTTTTTGCTAGCTGTTTGGAAGAAGAGATTGAAGCAATTATTGCTTGTGTAAATGTAAGTTGTTGCTTAGTTCCAGCTCAGTTTTGACTGACCAAACCTATGCTCGAAGGTATTCTGGTTAGACTATGTTATATAATGTGTCCTTTTCTTATTTAAGACAAAAGGGTGTGATTTAAGGGAGATTTGGTTGCTGTTTCTTGCAGGTTGTGCAACCACATAAAGACTCCCTTGTTGACTTGTAAAATCAATGTTTTGAACAGGAGCGAGGAGAGGGAGATGTGGGTGTGGTGACCTGAAAGGGATTAATTTTATAGTGGGGTGGAGGAGAATACAAAATATGTAATTTGTTTTCACACTTTCAATAATAGGTAAGCTTGTTTCTCTCTACAAACATCAAATAACACTCATCTCCCTCTAGATCTCTCTCTCACACACACCCACACACAAAGCAAAGGTGGTTGATCATGTCCAGGTAAGATTGTATGTTGATTACCATTGGTTTCAAAGCTGAATATTCAGCAGTTCAATGAACTAAATTTCCTGCTCACTTAAGTTAGCATGTAAGTGGTTGAGCAATCCACAGATTGCTCAGCCAGCTTGTGACAAGGCTATACCTTTGAATTACAAGAACGGTCCATCTGACAAGTTTCTATACAGTTTCTGTCAACATGATTTCAATCACAAAGTATGGGATGACTTGAAGCCTACAAATATTTCTAATAGGACAGTAAGTAATCATGAAATTAGATTAAGCAATATTCTATAGAAATTCAATTAGCCAAGATGATTGTCACTTCCAATTCAGAATACCTTCAAATTCTAGCAGACCTCCACTGTTAAAAAAAATATTTTTATTCAGACATGTTTACACTGAAACTGCGTTGGTACAAATATAAAGACTGTACAACAAAAAGGGGGCAGAAATGGTAGAACTGGGGTGGTGGGGATTTTAGTTCCCTTACACATATTTTTTAATATCAGCAGCAATGCTACATGACCCCTAACTGAAGTTAATAGGGATTTTTTTCATCATTTCATCCAAAGAAATGCCATGACTTCAAATGTTACCCCACCTGCCCTTACAACTTATGTACAGTGAGAACAAGTGTAAAGTTGATGCGTGCAGGAAAAACATAAACAGGAAGAGAATTCCAGCAGGTTGGCATGCTGAGGGAGAAAGATTGGATGCAGTGGCTTGGAAGGGTGGTGGGGTGGATGAAACATAGGAGTGATGTGAGGATCAGTAATAAGTATGTTGTGTTATACAACAAGCAAGATCAAAAATGAGGACATTTTAGTAGTGATAGAATTGGTAAAATTAAGAGACATGGCCTGTAGACAAGAGAATGTGGTGTGTTAGTGGGTTTTTACCAATTAGTCAGGTGGTTTTTGTTTTGGATTCAGTCTCAAGTCCTCGTTATTTTAACATCCGCTTTTTCATACTTTCATGGGTTGGATGGAACTGATTGGGATATACTTTCTGTGGTTGGATGCTCTACATGTTGCTAAGCAAAATAATATTTCCCTATGGCTGGACATGCTTTTGCAGAACACAAGAAATAAATGACATTGCTTGTATGACAGTGACATTCATTTACAACTATTACTATGTCAAAACAAGGAGACACAAACATACACACACATAGACATACATATAAACAAATATATATAAATTCCTTACATGTCTCTCTAACATGTAAAACTTTGTAATTCCTATTAGCAAATGAAACATGTGTAACGGTGAATAAATAATACATATATGTATATGTGTGTATATCATCATCATCATCATCGTCGTTTAACGTCCACTTTCCATGCTAGCATGGGTTGGACGATTTGACTGAGGACTGGTGAAACCAGATGACTACACCAGGCTCCAATCTGATTTGGCAGAGTTTCTACAGCTGGATGCCCTTCCTAGCGCCAACCACTCAGAGAGTGTAGTGGGTGCTTTTATGTGCCACCAGCACGAAGGCCAGTCAGGCGGTACTGGCAACGGCCACGCTCAAAATGGTGTATTTTATGTGCCACCCGCACAAGAGCCAGTCCAGGGGCACTGGTAACGTATATATATATATATATATACACACAACAGACTTCATATAATTTTCATCAACCAAATCTACTTGCAAAGGTCTTGGTTGGCTTAGGGCTATAGCAGAAAATACTTGACCAAGTTGCCACAAGGGGAGGGGGTGAACCTGGAACCATGACAATTGGGAAGCAAACATCTTAACCACACAGTCACTCCAGCACCTATTAGTACATAAGAATATTGACAGTAGTGACATAGAAGTGATATTCCTTTGTGGGTTTCACAGGAGCTTTTGTAGACATTAGAAACACATCAGTGCTTAAGTATTTCCTGGTCCTGAAGAGGAAGGCTAGTCTCTGCAATGTAGTTTAGCTATTTTATGATATGGGAGCTACCAGTGGAATGAAATTAACTGTATTTATTGGCAGGAATGTGGCATAATTAAATCTAAGAATCCCGTTTCAAATGACAGCAACAACAACACTAACAGTAAATGACAAATTAGAAATCCTGTCTCCCAAACCTTTAAATAAACTTTGTTTACAAAACATGTTTATATTTACTAATCTAAACAAACTTTTGCTTTCCAGCAAAATATAAAATAAAAGAGAAAGCAACTAAGTCAATAAATAAATTATCAAAAGCCGACTATTTTTAGAATCCTTACTGACATATGTAGTTTCCACAAAGAAACAAACAGAAATACACACACAGGAACACAAAGATATAGAATCTATTTCTGTATGTAATACAAAACAAATACCACTGAGATATCAATATTAAACAAAAATGCAAAAAGAAAAAAAAATAACGAATAGATAGAGCCATTAGGGGTGGGTGTCTGCGTAGGTGGATGTGATTCAGAAGCAACCTTTACACTTCGTTAAATACAACTGTGCACATCATATTAATGAGCTTAATATTGATTTATGACGTATGTACAAGGCCTCTAATTTGGGAGTAATGGTAATGCTGAATAAATTGACCCTGGCACTTTATTTTATTAGGGTTAGGGTTAGGGTAGAATTTGACCACAAATGTTAAAACCCTTTACTATATACTGCAAAGCAGTTTCTTTGCAATATACCAATTCTGCCACATCCTTAGTATTACCAATATTTCAAGCCACAAATTAAGGTGGCGAGCTGGCAGAATCGTAAGCACACTGGGCAAAATGCTAAGTGGCATTTCGTCCATCTTTACGTTCCAAATTCAAATTCTGCTGAGGTCGACTTTACCTTTCATCCTTTCAAAGTTGGTAAAATGAATACCAGTTAAGTGCTAGGATCAATGTAATCGATTTACCCCTTCCCTTGAAGGTGCTGGCCTTGAGCCAAAATTTGAAACCAATATTTCAAGCCACAATGGTACACATATTTCATGGAACATATTTTGTTCTTTTTATTAGTTTCAATTATTGGACTGCAATCATGCTGGGGAAACACAAAAATTTTAATCAATTACAGTGACTTCCCTTCCACCACCCCAGCACTTTCTCCAATAACTACGTTAACTTCAAAAGAGGAAACACAAAGGTGACCCGAGCACAATTTAAATTCAGAATATATAGGATTATAACTGTCACAAAGTATTCTGTACAACACTACTGATTCTACCACACACCCACTCATATGAGTATGTGTGCATGTGTAATGTGGGCTTTTGTAGTTCCCATAATTTTACTTAGAGGTTTTGACCAACCCAAGGTTAAAGTAGAAGAAACTTGAACAAGGTTCTGTGTTGTAGGACCAAACCCAGAATACCACAATTGCAAGGCAAATTTCTTAATTGTATGAACATACAATTGATACAGAAATCTCCCTTAAATCACAACAAAGCATCTTCAACAAAGGATATATAGAATGATGTAGTCCTAAGGAACCTTAAAAAGAATGGGTAGTCATGACTAGGCACTCAATCAGAACGGAAGACAAACAACCATCTTAATGATTACAATGAGAAAGCTCTTATGTAACCAACTGCCTTACTAGAAAGAGCAGCCAAATTGCCTTCTATTTCCACATTACTGCTTTAAAAAAGGTGCACAGTAAACAGTGTGGTCCTCGATACACTATCTAGAAGAAAAATGGAAGGGAATGTTTTTGATTTGCTCAGTCAGATTGGCCTGTAATAGTTGTTATAAATAGGTTTGAGATTTTATAGGAGTATTGTGACAGAGTAGCATCCTATCCAGGTGAGAATTTACTTCCAATCTGCTAAACGCCACTTGATGATTTTGTGTGTAAGATACATTTAATTACTGACAAGCATAATATTGAAGCCGTAGAAGATTTTGGTACGAATTGGTTCCACCTGCAAGGAAGACATCACAAGTAGACTATTGTCACAACAAAGGTTGTAAGTTAGACCTTGCGAGAGTAGTTCATTGCGTAGCATATCTAATAATAGTCAAAGAGTGAAAGATGCAGGGAAATAGCTGAACTGAAAACTAGTGTTCCGTGTAATATTTTTGCTGAAGATATGCGCAAAAATTTGCTTGTTGTTGGCCTAGCCGAGCAAACCTATGATCAAAAGAAATCCGGTCATGTTGCTTCCATCTTTCTTTGAAAAGTACATAGACATCCAGGCTAGTAACAATCACTCTGATACCATAGAGATAGATAGAGAGAAAGAGGGGAGAAGAGAGAGGGGGAGAAGAGAGAGGGGGAGAAGAGAGAGGGGGAGAAGAGAAAGGGGGAGAAGAGAGAGGGGGAGAAGAGAGAGGGGGAGAAGAGAGAGGGGGAGCGAGAGAGAGAAAGAGAATCTGTAGATGGGTGTGTGTATAATCGCGTTCACCTCCCTATCAATCTTATATAGCTGAAAGCTTGTGTCTATGTAACGGCTTTTTACATGGTATAGTCAACAATATTCTCTCAAAGCTGTGTACGTGTACACATCTTACCACGAACGCATAAATGCAAAACATATATATGCACACAAAAGGTTTTCAAGATGAAATCGAAATTTTCGATGAAATTAATCGTATAATTACATAAAATCTTAAATAACACACTTAAAAATGGTGTGTATCTGCGAAGTCGATTATAAAAGTTTTTATTTTATATAGAAATATCTGTACCTATAATACCTTTAATTTGAAATCCACCCCCTTTATTCATTTGAAAGTTATCCCGGTTTGATACCTAAATTTTAAAGGTTCTTCGGTTTGAGCCAAAGAAATTGTGGTCGGTCAAGGCATACCTGAGGCTAAATAACAACGATGGGATCACAGGTTGTTGATCACAGCCTAGCAGAATAGCAGCCAAATCTCCATAAAATCACAGCCATGAATAGTCTTAGGTACTGTGTAGTTGAAAAAAAAAATGACAGGATAGTCATATATGTGATGTCTTTTAATCATAGATTTTACTCGATCTTATAACATTAACAAAGCAGTAACAAACCGTTATAACCACCAACAAGCCTACTATGAATAACACCCTCACTACAACCAACCAGTGCTACTACAGCTACTAGGTAATACCTATAGGAAGATATAGAATATGGGGAGAGAGGGAGAACTGTATGAGTGGATGTCAGAGATTCGATGAGAGAGAGAGAGCGCACACGTGTATGTGTGAGTGTGTAAAAAAAGTTGTGTAATGCAATCAATCAACAGATCGATCAATCTGCCATGAATAGGAAGGCGACGACTACGAAGACAATAATGATAATAATGAAGTTGTTGAAGAAGCAAACCAAAAATTGATCACCAGAACTGACCCAACCGTTGAACACACACACACACACACTCCCGCACACACGATCGAACACACACTCGCGCGCAGTTTTAATCTCGGTCGCATTATTGTTATTATTATTTTCTAGAATACACGGAAAGGGGAAATAGCGGGAGTTGCCACCCATAGCACTACATTCAAGAATTCGATGTAGCGTTTAGCCTCACATCAAGTGAGACCTGAGTAAAAAGAGGAGAACGTGTCTGTAGCTTAATTGAGTTTGACTGCCAGTTTAACGGCTTGTCTGGGTTACAACAGAACAAAAGCAAAGAAAAACTAACAAACCTTTCACATTCATCGACTGTCAAAATCGATAACAATATGAACTGTTTCACAAACTGAAAAATCTATTCCGCCTGGCCTCCACCCACCTTTTTCTCTTTCTACATATATATGCACCATTCAAATATTCACACGTTTTCCTCTCTAACACCAGATACTGTTCCAGTAAATATATTGCTCTAGTAATTTTTTAGCCAAGTGTGTGTGTGTGTAAGAGCAGGTCAGCTCTGATTTAGCAGACCTATGGTTAAAGGGATTCCAGCCATGAATATCATCTCTTTTAAGGAATATGAAAGACCACATAATCCAATGTACCCTTTCTTTCCGAAGTCAGCAGAGTGAGATTTGATGGTGTTTTGGCTGCTATTTCTAGCAGGTCGCTCAACTACATACAGGTTAGTATTAATAGTAATAGCAACTCAGGTCAATCCGATCGATTTGACTTCTGACCAAGGACGAAGCTGGCTGTGCATGTGGTTTTCAGGTTCAGTCCCACTGCGCATTACTTCGGGTAAGTGTCTTCTACTAAAGCTCTCAGCCAACGATTGTCTTGAGTGAAATTAGTAGACGGAATCTGTGAAAGTCCATTGTGTGTGTGTCCGCACCGCTTAACAACCGGTGTTAATTTGTTTACATCCTCGTAACTTAACACTTCGGCTAAAAAAAACCGATAGACTAAGTACCGGGGTAGTTGCCCGAAGTGCTACACAATGGGGGTGAACCCTTCGAGGCGGTATCCCATCATGGCAACAGTCTTGTGAGTGAAACAAGTAAAAGATGAAAGGATAATACCCAACGTGAGTGATAGCATGTGAGTCAAAGGACATTTGGTTACTATTTCTAACACGTTGAACTGTTCCTCATATAGGGTTCCTCACTGACTCAACGCGTGAGTTGATAGAGCACATTACAAGTTCTATTATATAAAAGTGAGAAAAAGCCACACACACACACACACACACTTTGTGTCCCCCAGTTTAAAAAGTCTAAGAATAGGCACACTGCACCCCTGCAGTGTGAGAAGTAAGAGGGTTGGTGACACGAAGCGCATCCAGTCGTAAAAACCTGCTTTACGTCTGCTTTTCCAATGCTGGCATGGGTGGGATGGGTTTTCTGAAGTAATTTTACACACACATTAGTAGTAACGAATGGAAGAAAAAAGTACTTAGTAATGAAGATTTAACTGTAAATAACCAGAATCTATATCAATACTTAAGCGTTCATAGGATATAAGACATACCTCAGTTGTTCAGCCTGTGGGCTCCACTAATTTTCTTTGTGATTGTTAACTGTCAAGTGCAGTTTGCATTAGTTGAGGTAGGACTAGTTCCAGGACTAGTTTTCTTATATTGTTTAATAACAATTTGATAAGTCCATTAGTTTCATATATGGCTTTTTTGTTTTGCCTTCTTTCATGAAAAAGTTAATGGAAGGAGTGTAGGTATTCTTTTAATTCATTCTGAAAACTATTGGTTTTAGCCCAGCGTCGCCTTCCTGGCACTTGTGCCGGTGGTATGTGTAAAGACATTCGAGCGAGATCGTGCCAGTGCCACTAGACTGGCTCCTGTGCAGGTGGCATGTAAAATACACCATTTTGGGCGTGGCCGTTGCCAGTACCACCTGACTGGCCTTCGTGCCGGTGGCATGTAAAAGCACCCACTACACTCTCGGAGTGGTTGGCGTTAGGAAGGGCATCCAGCTGTAGAAACTCTGCCAAATCAGACTGGAGCCTGGTGTAGCCACCTGGTTCACCAGCCCTCAGTCAAATCGTCCAACCCATGCTAGCATGGAAAGCAGACGTTAAACGATGATGATGATGATGATGACATCTAAGGGGGTGAGCTGGTAGAATTGTTAGCATGCTGGGAAAAATGCTTAGTGGCATTTCGTCTGTCTTTACGTTCTGAGTTGAAATTCCGCCAAAGTTGACTTTATCTTTCATCCTTTCAAAGTCGATAAAATAAGCACCAATTGAGCACTGGAATCAATGCAATCCATTTATCCCCTCCCAAACTTTCTGGACCTGCGCCAAAATTTGAAATCAATATTAAACTTCACATCTAAGGTGGCACGCTGGCAGAATCATTAGCATGTTGGGCAAAATGCTTAGCAGCTTTTCATCTGCCTTTACATTGTGTGTTCAAATTCCACCAAGGTTGACTTTGGGGCCAATAAAATAAGTACCAGTTGGACACTGGGATCAATGTAATCAATTTACCCCCAACCCCAAAATTGCTGGCCTTGTGACAAAATTTGAAATCAATATTAAACTTCACATTTTTATATAAGTTTAATAAATTCCACCTTAAATCGTTGTCTTTAATTAGGGAGGGTAATTTTATTTGACTTGGAACCAAATTTGTCCTCTTTAGAACTCATGGTCTGAACTCTCAAGACAACACACACACACATTTATTGCTAACTGCATTAATATTTTAAGGTCTACTTTTCCATGCTTGCATAGGTCTAATGAGAGTAGATTGGGGAAGAGTATTCTAAAGCTGGATGCCCTTCCTGTTACCAACCCTCACTTGGAAACAAGTGAAGTAACAATCTCTCTGTTAATTAAACAACAAACAACCCAAACACTGTATGAAAGTCCTTTGCTTACAAAGACTGCACAACGTTTTGAAGTCATGTCAAAAAGCCAAGACATGCTTTCACAATGGACTGCATGCAAGCAAACTACACCATTCGTGAAGCCATTGTCTGCAATCAACAAGTGAACACAAACATAAATGAGATTAATGTAAACACACACACACACACACACACACACGGCAAACATCTTTCAGTTTCTGTCTACCAAATCCACTCACAAAGTCTCTGGTTGACCTGGGGCTGAAGACACTTGTCCAAAGTGCCACATAGTGGGAGTGAACCCGAAATCGCATTGTTGGGAAATAAACTTCTTAAACCACACAGCCAAACTGAATTGATGATAAGAGAAAGAGAGAAAAAAATATAAACAGAAACTCAGGGAAGTGGCAGGCAAATATTAATGGTTTCTAATAACACCATCAATAATGAATTGAAATATTCAAATAAAATAATGAAAAAACACAAAATATAACAGTAAAAATAAAACCCACACCAAAAGATAAAAAAACAACCTAAAGTAAATGAATATATGTATCAGAAAATTTGCATGAAAATAGCACAGGACAGGTGCAAATGTGAATTGATAAAATGCTTCAACATACCATTAAATCTAAGTATTCACATTTATTTGCCTTAATGAATTATTAACTTTGGTTATTTCTGTTATCTAAAATTTCATCAACCAAAAAGCAAGTTCCATAGATTTATGACATAAGAAGGATTGGTTTGTGGTGAGTGAACATACCAATTTAAATTTTTATCTTTTACTTGTTTCAGTTATTAGACTGTGGCCATGCTGGGGTACCGTCTTGAAGGTTCAGTGGTTCTCAACTGGGGGGGCCATGCAGCCATTGAGGACTCATATTAGATTTTGCTGTTAAAATTTATGTGCAATAAATTCGTTATATTTCTACAATACACAAAATATTTAACAACTTTTTTTATATAATTCCTAATGATATTTAATAGTAAAAATATAATAGGGTTTTTATAACATCAAATGGCTATGAGGGTCCATCTGAATGAAATAAGAATCAAAGGGGTTCATAGGCAAAAAATGGTTGAGAACCACTGGCTTAGTTGAACAAACCAATCCTTAGTGTTTATTTTTAAACACACACACATATATATATATATATACACATACACACCCATATATACACACACACACACACAATAGGCTTCTGAACAGTTTCCATCTCCCAAATTCACTCAAATGGCATTGGTCAGCCCAGCGCTATAGTAAAAGACACTTGTCCAAGGTGTCAAGGAGCAGGACTGAACCTGAAATCATGTGGTTGTAAAGCAAGCTTCTTAACCACACGGCCATGGTTGCAGAAGGTGATTGCTATTTGACAAAAGAAAAGCAGTTGGAAAAAGAAACATAATCCAGCTTTCTAAGTGTTGTTTATAAGTGAGAATGTTGAAACCAGGAAGGTATTTGAACTCACATGTATGTCTATATTGCCAATTATGTACGGAGACAAGGGCATGAAAAACTAAACCAAATGAGGAAAAATGTATCATAATGTTTCATACAAACTGAATATCTCTGTTCTTGAGTGTTTGAAAGGTAATACTTATATAACTACACTTAATTAACAATGTCAGAAATATGCTTAAGTCAACAATAACCCCCACCCCTGTATTCCCCTCAAGGGCAATGAGCCTAAATGAAGAAGCAATGATATTACGTAAAAATATATTTAGAACCCGAAAACAATAGAAACATTTGTTGAGAAAGAGCTTTAAACAAGTAAGTAGACCAAAGTTCAAGTGAGCTAAAATTGTTTTTAAACAAGTCTACATCCAAAATATGTTTACAATTCATCAATTCATTTGCATTTTAATATCATCAACATAAAAGCTTAAATTTCCCTTCTTTTATATATTTATCAATATGTTATTTATACTTAAAGCAATGGAATAGTTCAATTACATTGCCTTGAGGAATCCCAAGTGTCATAGGTAACTCGATATAAAAAAAAAAAATTTATTTCTTAACTTAACATATTGTCTATGTTGAAAGAGATAGTTTTTGAATATATGTGTGTGTGTGTATATATATATATATATATATATATATATATATATATATATATATATATATATATATATATGTGTGTGTGTGTTTGTGTATGCATGTATGTGTATGTATATACATGCTTACACTACACACATGCACAAAACAGACTAAGAAGCAATAACATTGAAAACTCTAGGGAATGTGGATTACAAAAGGGTCTGCACAGTAATAATAACAATCAATGTAGAAATATGTACTGAGTAATACTGGTAAACATCCTTGGAGTGGAAAGAGCACACAAAGAATATATTTATACATACATAATTGGTTGCCTTATTCACTGCATCTTATTGGATCAGTTCTCTGGTATTGTACAAGATTTTTTTTTCATTTATTTAATCTTAGATACATTGTTTCCCCTCACTCCTCTATTCTTACTCCATTATTGTCTTTTTCGAATATTATCTTTTGTTACAATCTAATTATTGATCAGCTTACAGATGCTCAGAATACATAACATATATCATCATCATCATCATCATCATTTAATGTTCTTTTTCATGCTGTCATGGGTTGGATGGTTTGAAACCAGGAAGGTATTTGAACTCACAGTTATGTCTATATTGCCAATTATGTACGGAGACAAGAGCATGAAAAACTAAACCAAATGAAGGGCTGCACCAGGCTCAATTGTCTGTTCTGGTGTGGTTTCTCTGGCTAGATGTCCTTCTTAATGCCAACCACTCCACAGAGTGTACTGGATTCTTTTTATGTGGCACCAGCACCAGTGCTTTTTATGTGGAACCAGTACCGGTATCAACTGTGCTGTGGCAGACAGGTCTTCTTGAGAGAATATAGCCTTGTGGACAGCTCTTCAGACTCTATACAGAGACAGATGGCAGAGAAACGCTACAGTTAGTTGGTTGCCTTATTCACTGCTTCTTATTCAGATATATGATACATTGACAATATATATATATATATATATATATATATATATATATATATATATATATATATAGGTTAGCTGAGTTAGACGTTAAAATAATTGTCTAAGGGACAGAAATATCCATTACATAACTGGTATATTACCTATGTTTAACTTGGGGCATACATATGCAAGCATATTATGCTCATAAATTATAGGTAAAGAGAAGGATAAACATGAGTTTATCAAGAATCAAAATTTAAAGAAGACAGAAAATGGAGAAATATCAATGAACAACAATTGATTTACATCAATTATTATTTATTAATTCAATACAAATAGACTGCATCCCATCTAACAGCTGTTTCTGCTTCCAATGTTGTATGGTATTGCCATTGATATGCTAAAAATATTTATTATATTTGGTAATAAAGCCTATCTGAAACATGGAGCTTCATCAGAGTGAAATTCTTCACTGTGAAGAAGAAAAAGGGAAAAGTTGAATATGGTTATAATCAAACCATTTTGCTTACATATCTCTTTGGGATGTTAAGTAAATGACTAAACCAAAAATAGCGATTGGTGGATTAATTCTTTGTATGGTGGAGATTGGATGGATAAATAATAAAAAAAATAAATAGTGGGATACACCAATAGCTGGTCTTTTGTTTTTAAATTTCAACTGACCAATTACATCAAACGTTGAACCTTGGCCTATCTCACTTCAGACTACAGGTGGAAGGGCTTAACCACCTACTAGTAAATAAATAAAAAATTACACTTAACTATATAGCACTTTATTATGATTAATACTATTAATTAGTACTACAAACATAATTATCATAAATTATTATGATTAATCTAAACTCTTCACCCCTCACCCGACTAAAACCTATTGGCGTATCCCAAACAAATCGACCCCAGGACTTATTTGTAAAGCTTAGTACTTATTCTATTGGTCTCTTTTACCGAACTGCTAAGTTACAGAGATGTACACACACCAACTCTAGTTGTGAAGCAGTGAAGGGGGGGAAAAACACACACACATACACACACACACACACATATATATATATATATATACATATACATATATATATATATACATATATATAGGAGAATGTACGAAAAAACAACAACAGACGAGGACAGGTGGTGTAAATAACAAAAGGATGTATTAGTATGACGCTCGGGAATACGGAAAGTCTTTGACGTTTCGAGCTACGCTCTTCAACAGAAAGAATACGGAGACAAGGAGAAAAACACGGAGAAAAAAAATTGAATAGTGTCCAGTCAACGGTCAATCACATACATATATATGATGGGCTTCTTTCAATTTCCATCTACCAAATCCACTCATAAGGCTTTGGTCAACCCAAGGCTATAGTAGAAGACACTTGCCCAACGTGCCACACAATGGGACTGAACCTGGAACTATGTGGTTGGGAAGCAAGTTTCTTACCACACAGCCATACCTGCACCCATATATATATATATGTTAGGATACCTTTCCTGATGAAGGGGACATTGTCCACATGGTTTGTAAGGTTTATTAATTTTTCTACCAGGACATGAACTCTAGAAACAGCCATTGAAAATGAACCTTGAACTGTATATTATACCTTATATACCATTTATATTTTTAAAAAACACACCAAACTCTATGGATCTTTTAATCAAAACTCTCAACCGCTCTTAATTTCAGTACAAAAATATTTTTCAGTCTTCTTTTCCTCACACTTCCTTCCACACGTATTCCACATGGGTTTTATTTACATGTATTTTTATGTACATTTATATATTTATGTTTTATAAATATTAAAATAAATATTCACATGTGTCAATATGTATTAATATATATATATATATATATGCATTTTGAGTCAAATTTATAAATGTATGAGTATGATTACCTAATTTGAGTTTATATCTTAATTCTTATCTTTTGTCTCGGGTTCAACTTGAGCACTTCTTTTTAGCAGTTCTATATATTTCGTAAGAAAGAATAATACACACACACACACATATATATACATATATATACATATATGTATTCAATGGGATTCTTTCACTTTCCATCCACTCTCATTTGGTCAGCTGAGGTTAAGAAGATTGATTTTGGATTCAGTTCCAGTGTGCAGCATCTTGGGCAAGTGTCTCTCATCATAGCCCCAGTACGACCAAAGCGCTGAAAGGTTTTGTAGACAAAACTGAAAGAAGCCCATCATATATGTGTGTGTGTGTAACAGTACCATAGTCAACTGCTACAATGGTAAAAGACTTGCCTTAGAAATAATTACAGCGGTTGGATTAGGTAATTAAAGTTACAGAGAGAGTCATACCCCAACTAATTAGGGACAGGGTTAGTCTAGATGAGATGCAGTTTGGTTTTGTGCCTGGGAGAAGCACCACTGATGCTATATTTCTGGTAAGGTAGCTGCAGGAGAAGTATGTAGCCAAAGACAAACCTCTGTACTTGGCTTTTATTGACATGGAGAAAGCGTTTGACAGGATCCCCCAATCCTTTATCTGGTGGTCAATGCGGAAACTAGGGATAGATGAGTGGTTGGTGTGAGCTGTACAAGCCATGTACAGGGATGCTGTCAGTAATGTGAGGTTTGGCAATGTGTATAGTGATGAATTCATGGTACAACTAGGGTACAACAAGCATCAGTCCTCAGCTCCACTCTTGCTCATCAGAGAATTCTAGGCAATAACAGAGGAATTTAAGATGGGCTGCCCCTGGGAACTCCTCTATGCTGATGATCTTGTTCTTAGAGCTGAATCACTACCAGAACTAGAGAAGAAGTTTCAGGTGTGGAAGCAAGGTCTAGAATCAAAGGGTCTTAGAGGTAACCTAGCAAAAACCAAAGTCTTAGTAAGTAGGAAGGCAGACAAATCACAAATCCCCCTCAGGGGGATGTAGGCAGAAATTTCATAAGATGTACCCAGTGCAAGCTATGGAGACATATGAGGTGCAGACATAAGCATGCTTCACTGGATGTGCAATGTCAGTGTGTACATATGATAATGTAAGCATCTTGAGAGAAAAGTTGGGCATAAGAGGCATCAGATGTGGTGTGCAAGAGAGAAAACAATGCTGGTATGGTCATGTGATGCATATGGACAAGGACAGCTGTGTAAAGAGGTGCCAATCTCTAACTGAGGAAGAGGCAAACCCAGGAAGACAGGGGACGAGGTGATGAAGCATGATCTTTGAATATTGGGCCTCATGGAGGCAATGACAAGTGATCGAGACCTTTGGCAATATGCCATGCTTGAGAAGACCCATCAAGCTAAGTGAAATCGTAGTCATGGCAGATGTCAGTGTCACATAACTGGTATGTAAAAAGCTTCTTTTGAGCATTGGGCCTCACAGTGGCAATGTGGCCAATGCCAGTGGCATGTAAAAAGCATCTGTCGAGTGTTGGGCCCCATGGAGGCAGTGTGGCTGTGTCAGTGTCACATAAATGGCATGTAAAAAGCATCTTTCAAGCGTTAGGCCTCATAGAGGCATCTGCCACCTGTGACAGTGGCACACAAAAAGCACCTGTTGAGTGTTGGGCCTTACAGAAGCAATGAGAAATGACTGAGACTTTTAGCAATATGTTGTGCTTGAGAAAAAGACCCATCAAGCCAAGTGAAATAGCCCTGACAGATACTGATGTCACACAACTGGCACCCATTACACACATGGATTGGTTGGCACAAGGAAGGGCATCCAGCCGTAAAAACCATGCTAAATCAGACTGGAGTTTTATGCAGCCTCTCAGTTTGCCAACCCTGGTCAAACTGTCCAACCCATGGCAGCATGGACAATGGATGTTAATTTATGGTGATGATGATTATGTGGTATCAGCACCCGCGAGCCCACAAGATTAGGGTCTCTCAGCTATGAGAGGGATGTAGAGGATATGCTTGTATTCATGGACAGCCGTGATTTTACTTAGTTTGGCATGTTGTCAAGCACAACAAACTGCCAGGCGCTTTGGTCCCCTGTCATTCTCTTTGTGAGGTCCAACATCTAAAGATCCTTTCTCATCACTTCCTCCCATGTCTTCCTGATTCTACCCCTTTCACATGTTCCCTCCACAATTAGAGATTGGTACTTCTTTATGCAGCTGTCCTCATCCATATGCATCACATGACCATACAAACACCTTGCACACCACATCCGATGCCTCTTATACTCAAATTTCCTCTCAAATCACTTACTCTTTTTCATACATGCACACTGACATTACCCATCCAGCAGAGTATGCTGGCTTCATTTCTTTCAAGCCTCACAATAAAAAATAAATCAATTAAATATAATTTGGACAAGACATGCATAAAAAAACCCATCCCTATTACATATATGCACATATATAAGGCTTCCATTATAATGTCAATCACTTCTGGTATACATTACAAGAAAATAAATCTACACTAACACTTGACTGGCACTTTGTGCTGTCATCAGATTAAAAACAAAGTTGGCCTTGATGGAAAAGACACTAAATACTTCAAGGCATTTAACCCAATGCTCTAATGAATCTAGCAATTGATACATATTTCTTTTTACGTCTTAGCTTACTCTTCACTCTTCTCTGTCACAAGCAGAAGGCAGTGATTTTCTTTTTTAGCTGGGCTATAGCTATATTTTTTATCTTTTACTTATTTCAGTCATTGGACTGCAGCAATGCTGGTGCACCATTTTGAAGAATTTTGATAACAGAAATTGACCCCAGTACCTATTTTTTTAAAGCTTTGTATTTATTATATTGATCGCTTTTGCCAAACTGCTAAGTTATGGGGATGTACACAAACCAACATGTGGTCAAGCATGGTGGGGGACAAGCAAAAAGATACACACACACACACACGTGTGCATGTGTGATGGACTTCTTTCTGTTTTTGTCAACCAAATCCACTCACAAGGCTTTGGTCAGCCCAGGGCTGTAGTAGAAGACACCTGTCCAAGGTGCCAAGCAGTGGGTTAGAACCCAGGACCATAAGGTTGGGAAGCAAACTTCTTACCACAGAGCCACACTTGTAAGGGTGTGTGTGTGTATGTGTGTGCGCTCCATCCGCCACTATCCTCCACGAAAAAAATTTAATTTGTGTTCATGGGAAGAGCCATTTTAACGATGCATCCTGCCCTAACTCTTTGAAACGCCAGTGTTTTAATGGTGGCAGCTGATGAAGGATATGTTCTCTATGAGGCCTGCTTGTTTTTTGTACTTTGTTTAACATTTTGTCTATGTTTTTTTTTGCAACGTCATGTACCCAGATATGTATCTATATGTACATGTAGATGAAGGTATGTACATACATGTACATATATATGCATATACTCATGTATTGTATATATATATATATATATATATATATGAGGAAGCTAGGGGTTGATGAGTGGATTGTGATAGCTGTGCAAGCCATGTACACAGATTTTGTCAGTAAGATGAGTTAACCAAACCAAGAGTATAGTGATAAATTTAGTTTAAAGGTAGGCATTCATCAAGGTTTAGTTCTTAGTCCCCTCCTATTCATGATCATCCTCCAAACCATAACAGAGAAATTCAAGACCAGCTGCACCTGGGAACTGCTATATGCTGATGATCTTGCTCTCATAGCAGACTCTGTAACAGAACTAGAAAAGAAATTCCAGGTGTGGAAGCAAAACCTGGAACCAAAGGGCCAAAGATGAACTTAGCAAAGAATAAGGTTCTAGTAAGCAAGGAAACAGAAGGATCCTCCCCCATCAGATAAATGGCCCAGCTTGATATGTAGAAAAAGGTGTTGGTAGGAATTCCATACAGTGTACCCAGTGCAAGCTATGGACACACAAGATGTGCAGTGGAATAATAGGAAAGTTATCAGAGAAAGTAGTGTTTGTATGTGGAAGATGTACAGGAGACATTAAAAGTAGATACTTGGGAAATTGATTTTCTCAAGTGTCCTGGAGGCTCTTTAGAGGTAGTAGATAATTTCTGCTACCTGGGGAACCTAATTAGCAGTGGAAGAGGATGTACAAAAAGTGAAATTGCTAGAATAAGAATAAGATGGAGAAAATTCAGAGAGCTTTTACTTCTGTTGACAACCAAAGGGCTCTTCTCTCTCTCTTTGAGCGAAAGGAAGATTGTATAATGCATGTATATGGACAGCAATGCTACATGGTAGTGAGATGGGGGGCCCTGAATGCAGAAGACATGCAAAGACTAGAGAGGAATGAAACTAATGTGCTCTGCTGGATGTGTAATGTCAGTGTATATGTGTGACACACACAAACACATAAAATGTGTCTTTTTCTTTGACTGTCTGCCACTACCACTTAACAACCTGTGTTGGTTTGTTTACTTCCCTGTAACTTAACAGTTTGGCACTGGATTTGACAAAATAAGTATCAGGCTTAAAAAAAAAAAGTACTGAGGTAGTTTCTTCAAGGTGATGCCTCAAAATGGTCGCAGTCTAATGACTGAAAAAAGTAAAAGATATATCATCTATCTTCTATCTCCTACTTGTTTCAGTTGTTAGACTATGGCCATGCCGAAGAATTTTAGTCGAATGAATCGATCGCAGTACTTATTTTTTCTAAAGCCTGGTGACGGGGACATATATAGGTGACACATACGCACATGACAAGCTTCTTTCAGTTTCCAGCTAATGAATCTACTCACAAGGCTTTAGTTGGTCTGAGGTTATAGTAGAAGACACTTGCCTGAAGTGTCATGCAGTGAGACTCAACCTAGAACTATGTCGTTCGGAAGTAAACACACAGACACACACACACATTCATGTTGGACTGCTGAAATCTACAAGTTTTTTTTCATTCTCTCTCTGTTTATTTTCTCTTATTCCTTTATGTTGGAGAGCATAGGCCTGAAACGTAAAAGACTTTCATTTTTCATGAGCGTCAAACTAATACACTTGCTTGTTGTTCATACATCTGTCTTCGTCTTTCGTTTTTCTATAAATTTCAACTATATATATATATATATGTTATATAAATATAAATAAAAAATACAAAATGGGACAAGAAGGCAAAACATCCAGACAGGTGATACAAAAAAGGGACAACAAAACATCCACATAGACGATACAAAGAAAACAAAGACGCGTCATTCAGAGTTTTCTTTCCTCAGTCAAGTTCCAGATTATCTTTGCAATTTCTGCTGGTTATACTCATGATTGCTCCAATCTGGCCAGTCCCAAGGAAAAACTAAGCTAAGAGCATTAGATTCCTTGGAAGAAAGCAGCAAATGTATACGAAAGCAAGGACGGAAAAAAACAGAGAATGTTACACAAATACAAATAACAGGACATAACAACAGGTGTCTTTCAACTAAGGATGAATTAAATTAAGCTGGCGTTGTGGAAATAAGGCCTTACAGCAGGGATACAAGATTTCACAGGCAGAATTATAGATGTTGCACGGACAATGGCTGAACCAAGAAAGAAAGATCAGGCTTGGCCGAACACGATAATCTGGAATTCAACGGAGGAAAGAAAACTCCAAGTGACCCGTCCTTGTACACTTTGGTCTCTTATATGATATATAACCCTGAGAGAGTGAGAGAGAGAGAGAGAGAGAGAGAGAGAGAGAGAGAGAGAGAGAGAAGAAAATGAGTCAAGGAGGAAGTCCCTATGTGACACTTGAACTGCAAGAAATAGTAGCGTGTTCTCACTCGGACTACACTGTACTATCTTGAAATAAAAAAAAAACCCAGTTATTGTTGTAAGTGGACCAGTAAAATGCGAGGATACTAGGGACGTTGTGAAGCAACAAGAAAATAAAACCACTTTTCCTGAATAGAAAATGGGATGATCATTGCTTGGCTGCTTTGGTCAATATCCTTTTTTTTAATTTTTTTTTTTTTTTATCAGAACTGATTCAGGAACCTAACGATGACACCAACAATGTGAAAAAAAAGATGCTGTTTAGGTTCAAATCAACACTGAACGATCAAAAGCGCTTCGCCAGTGACCACCCTGTATTTTATTTTTTAAAAACATAGTGTGTGTGTGGGTGATGTATGTATATATGTATGTTACTTCTAGTTGGTCGAGCTACTACATACAGATTCCCATTTCGGCTTGAAAATGATTGTGCATGAGTAAGAATGTGACATACGCTTCTATAACATACATACGCACACATTTACATAACATCACACACACCACATCTTACACAACTTCAAATACGCGTGTGGTGTATGTGTGTGGCAACTAATATCGTGTCTATGTGTGTATGCATAAAGAGTGTCTGTATGAGCGCACGTATGTATATAACACATCAGTATTGTGTGTGTGTGTGTGTGTGTGTGTGTTGCTAAGTCCTGAACGAGCAAAATTTAACCATTACTATTCCTCGAGGAAACCCAGAACACATTATTCAACATGTTCATTTCTAAGTAAAACATCAGGGTGTGGTGTGAAAGCGATTTGGTTACTATTTCTTGTAGAGACGCCCTCATTTACTAGTATATAGTGAGTGTGTGTGTGTGTATGTATTATATGGATAGAGAAAGACAGAGAGGTATGTATGTATACATACATACAAATATATTTTTTATGACTTATGGATTCTTAGACTATATATATAATGTTATATCTTTACTGCTATGTTAAATGTAAGTCATCCCTAAAGTGCTAAACCAAATTTGTTTTTACAGCCGGATGCCCATCCTATCACTAACCACTCAAGTATGAGTGGAAGCCAGTCTGCTTCTTAGAAAAACCATCACTTAGTAAAACACGATTTTCATACACAAAAGGCAACATATAAATAAAATACCCTTTCGTTCCAAAGACCGAGAAACCTTGGCTTCGGAGACAACTACAACCTCGCCCATTGAGACCTGCTAACTTGGTAGTTAAAAGTGGATGGCGGGCAGGTGTACAATTGTCTAATATATTCCTATAAAAAATTCCAGATGTGCACAGAATTACAATAGAAGTCCCACCATGTATGTGTGTGTATGTGTATCACCTTACTAAATTAAAATTAAGTGTTTTTACATGTATAAAAAATAACGAACATTGACTGAGTAAAAGGACTCAGTATGCGTAGAGAATTTAATATTTATTATATTTTAGCTGACAGTAAATTTTTAAGTTTCGACCGGTGTGTGATTGCTGAGACTGAGTTTGGATACAGCACAGAGCGGGCGAAACTAGGAAGTCATTGTCAATTAAATAACATAAATGACAAGTGACGAGACGCTATGCTGGAACAATCCATAGAGGGAAAAACGGACGTAAAAATGGTGATTGATTACATATGCATGTAAATGAATAGATTGAAAGATCAGCGAGATAGTAAGATACAGCAATACAGAGAATAGACAACACACACACACACGAGTATGTGTGTATATATATATATAGATATAGATAGATAGATACATTTCTTTTATTAGCCACAGAGGGCTCAACAAAGATGGGACGAATACAATGTAGAGCTTTTCGTTTTAGGAGGGGAAAAAAAGGTAGGGGTGGGTGTCGATCAAAAGGGATCGTAGGAAGAGATAGATAGATAGATAGATAGATAGATAGAAAGGCTCACTACAGGCCATGACTAAGAATTAAACCGGTGAAGAATCTTGACAGATAGGCGATAATCAAAGAATTCAATTCTAATAAAGGTTATTAAATAGTGTATTGAATACTAGAAACTTTGATCGTGAAACCACCTGTGAAGTTTTTATTATACGCGCACACAGTTACACACACACACACACACACACAACAATTAGCTTGAGTGCAATAAGGAGCCCATCTGATGAGTGTAAAATAAAAAGAAATTCACACTAAACTTCCAGTTATGATCGTCCTTTATTAACACGATCATCTTTTAAACTTTATTATACACCCTTACTATATTTCTGAGTGGACTTTGTTTTACTTAGAAACGCAACTGACCTCTCTCTCTCTCACACACACATACACACATATATACATACGTGTGTGTACATACAGAATACACACAAGTGTTAATAATACATACGTAATAAATATTTATACATGTATGCATAACAACCCGAATGTTGTCTTGACTAGGTACTCTCAGATGAGATGTAGCAATATTTGCTCATCAACAATAACAATATTTGTTAACTGATGTTGCTTTTCATTTACAAGGTCAAGCAATTAAGCATTCCCAGAGATGGGAGGCAGGGATGAGTCGAGATGCATATTTACATTACCCTCCGCACCACCCCGCCGGACATTATCGACGAGAGAAGCGAAATTGCTTGTCTTCAGAAATCGATACTACCTGACTGAACTGGGCTAGCTGGGTAGTTCACCTCACTATAGTGAAATAATGTTTATCTCCTGATCGGCCCTGAACAATCAGACATACATATATAATCGAAGACTTTCCAACTGTGATATCTTCGCTTTTTGTTTTGTTTTATTTTCCTAAACAACGTTGTATATCAAATAGCATATCGTTCCATGTTTAAGACAGTAGGTGTACTATGATGCATATCTGGCTGCTATTTCTAGCAAGTGGTGATGCAACAAGGTAGAATGTTCCCGAAATCTTTCGTTTGCTGACGAAGAAACGGGAATTCACAGATTTCAATCACTACTTCCCACATTTGATCACAGATCTACCTTATAGTCACCCTATTTTAGCTGTATATATAGTGCGATTTGGTTTGGTTGCTTGACAGAGGTGAGGGCAATCGTGTTATTTCTATGTCTGATCGTCTCAATACACTCACACACACATATGTACACACACGTACATATATACATACACACAAGCCGGCCAACGGCGAATCTTCGAAGTCACTGTTAAGCTTTACTTTGTAGAAATACATTTTATACTTTATTCAAATGCACTGATTAATTCTTCTTTTAATACGCGACAGTTTTTTATGTATGGTTGTAAATAAACACACTCATAGATAAAAAAAACAAAAAAAACAAACACTTATAATTCAAATAATTCTGCATAAACAAGAAAGAAAACAATAAGAGAATTTCGTTAGGAAATTATAAGTTTATATATATATATATTCGACAAGAACAATCAGACATACATATATAATCGAAGACTTTCCAAGAAAGAAAACAATAAGAGAATTCCGTTAGGAAATTATAAGTTTATATATATATATATTCGACCACATGGAATAGCAAAAAAATCAATCGAAGACAGAGGAGGGGGTCAATAGTTAGCAAGTACTCGTGGCATGTTTTATTTTGCAGGGCGGCAAGTTAAACTGCAACCTAATTTCAATCTCGTATACTAAATCCTGTTTACAAGATTGCCAGTGTTAAAAGAACATACATCTCGCTCAAGCACCTACATATATACTTATTTTCTTTGATGATTTCAATCAATTTATTTCAACCATTTCAATGTGTGGCAGACGATCGTTTCGTTTATAAGTGTCTTAAGTGATGAAGGGTCGTAAACGTGAGGCCAACTAACATGCCTTACATCATATATATGAATATATATATATATATATACACACACACACATATATATATATATATATACACGCACATATATATATATATATATAGACACGCACACACACACACACACACATATATATATATATATATATATATATATATATATATATATATATATATATATATATATCTCAGTATATATATATATATATATGCACACACACATACACGCATATCTATGTATATGTAATTTCGTTTTAAGCCCGTTTTGTTTTTAATGGTTATTTTAAAATGATATAATTAATTTACTTACAATATAAAGAATATTAAGCGCTGCCAATGCATTTTTAGAACAGGCAAATCCTCCGCAAACCATTGCCAAAAGCCAAAGCTGTGTGTACCAGTGCGACGCAGTTCCACGCTATTTCTCGTTTACTTCACTCAAACCTTTTTCTTCACTCACCCTCACTTTCTTTACTACACTTGCTGCTCTTCTTTCTCTCACTCACATTCTCCCTTATTTTCTCTACTTCTCTTACTCCTCCTCTTTATCACTCACACTATTATACCCTTTCTCTACAAATTTTGCTCCTCCACTTAACTCTCACTTACACAGTCTCTACTACTTTTGCTCCTCCTCCTCTTCCTCTCACGTTAGCTTATCATTTGCTTTCTACTCACTCATTATCTTTCACACTTTTTTTTTTTTATCACTCTTGCTTCTCCTCTTTCACTCAGTAATCCTATATTATCCTTTCTCTATTAAATTTTCTCCGCCGCTTTACACTCACACTCTTTCATACTTACTCTTGCTCATCCTCATTCACATACTCTCGCAGTCTGTTACTCCTGTCTAATATTTTCTTTATGTCATTGCGTTTGCCACACTCGCCTTCTTAGTTCTTTATTACTCATCCTTCACCTCACGTTTTTACACATTGCTTCTCTTTAATTTTTATTTTCACTCTCATTATTTCTGTTCTTTCCTTCGCACCGCCCACACTTCAGTACCGTGTCTTGTCGCACTCGCTTACGTGCGCTATACACTCTTCTCAATTTTGTCATCTTTCGTTTATTCTTTATTTATTTGACCATTGTTTATATTACTGCACTCTTTGAGCATCAGTAGGATAGCAGGCTTGGTAAAGTACAATCAAAATATCTAGTATTTAATTACGTCTTCAGTTTTGAGTTCAAATCTAGCTGAGTTCGATTTAATTGACTGTTCCCTACTGCGAAATTGGGCCTCGAGCCCTTAATTCTCAATAGAGTGGTAAAGGCATTGCTGTGACAAATCATGTATAATCTGTCTGGCAGATTCCATCATTCACTACGTGATTCTGTATATATGTTGCAAAACATATTCCCACATGCTTTATTGTCATATATTCCCTCTCTGTGGTATATTTCACTTAATCTTTTCCTCCCTCATTTGCTTCGTTTGGTACTTCAATTAGCATCTGACTTATCTCGGACTCTAAGAAACACCATGTAAAAGCGAATTTTTTATTATTTGTATTTTGAAATACTTGGAAATACTTGGAAATTAATCTAGGAACGTACTAACATTACTCAATATTTTTATTCAATACTTATGGACATTTTTCTGTTTATGAAATTTTCCGCTAATATTGTGTAAAAACATTTAAAAACCAATGCCTGCATAACACAGGACATGGTTCTATTTCAAGAATATTAGATTCTTCTAGACCAATAGTTCTAAACCATTTTTTACCTATGGACCCCGCTCGATTATTGATGGATCCCCTCTCCAGAGCCAATAGATGTTTAAAAACTAGCTTTGTAGTTTTTATAATCCTTTCAGAATTCTGATTATATTTTTTGACACATTCACTGCTGTAGTTTGAACTATTATTCTTTTATCTGTTTCAGTCATTTGACTGCGGCCATGCTGGAGCACTGCCATTAGTCGAGCAAATCGACTCCAGGACTTATTCTTTGTAAGCTTAGTACTTATTCTGTCGGTCCTTTTTTGCCGAACCGCTAATGTTACGGGGACGTAAACACACAGACACACACACACATATATATGCATATATATATATATATATATACGACGGGTTTCTTTCAGTTTCCGTCTACCAAATCCACTAACAAGGCCTTGGTCGGCCCGAGGCTATAGTAGAAGACACTTGCTCAGGGTGCCACGCAGTGGGTCTGAACCCGGAACTATGTGGTTGGTAAACAAGCTACTTACCACACAGCCACGCCTGCGCTTATATGTATTATGTTAAAGAAAGAAATCTACCTGTTTCTTGCAATAAATGCATCAAAAGCAAATTTTTTTTTTCATGGACCCCTAAAATACTACTGTGGATCCTCAATTTACTATTTTACTTATGTGGGCCCCTAAAAATATTATACGAACTCCTAGAGCCATATGGATCCCGGTTGAGAACCACTGATCAAGACATTTGATTACCTTATCTATTCCCGAAGAACATGATAAACGCATGGCTGAAAGATGTATGGAGTCTACATTTAGCAGACTGAATGTCTTACAAAACGGAGGCATCCAGTCGCAAAACAAAAAAAAAACAAAAATAAAAAATATAAAAAAAAGAACCCTCCCCCGCCGTAAACTTTCACTTTCAACGTGTAGATTCATAAGATCCGCCTTAACCGCTCATCCAAGCGGATTTAAGCAGCCGGTGTCATTTTTAACCGTAGTTTCGGATTTGCTTGTATCGTCTTCTAAGTGATTATTTAGTTTAAAAATTCTTTTATTTGTTTCGTTAATTTGACTGCGGCATGCTGGAGCACCGTCTTCTAGGGTTTTTAAGTCGATCATGTTGATGCCCAGAGAACATGTTTAATTTTTCGAATGAATATGTTACCTTTTTTTTTGGTGTAAAGGGGTGCAACTCCACGTACTATTTCACATATAAACGTTGGACTGCGGTCATACTGGGTCACTGCCTTGAAGAGTTTAGTCGAACAAATCGAACCAAGTACTTATTTTTTATAAAGTCTGGTACTTGATCTATCGATCTCTTTTGCCGAACCACTAAGCTACGGGGATATAAACAAATTGACCCTGGTTGTCACTATGCTCTGAGGTCAACTTAGTCTTTCCTCCTTTCGGAAGGGATAGATAAAGCAACAGATCTGTATTGAGATCAATTCTCGTCTTATAGTATCTCTTCCTCTCTCTCTCTCGCTCAGTTGTCAGTCTGTGTCTGAAAAAAATCGGCTACAGTAGGGCCTGGGAAGATATGGTTTCTGCAAAGCCCTTAAAATACCCAAAATATGCTGTATGACATGGTAGCGCTCCCAATGATTCCATCAAGAGTTGAGGGTACGTAGCATGACGTGTGTGTACGCGCGCATGTATGTACAGGATGCGATGGGTAAATTTTCGCCATTTTATATTTTTAATTTCGCGCATGTGCATTCATTGTTTTTGAGTTTGTCGACTACACAGTATAGTAGGGTCAGTTGGGCACCGTCTGTGAGAAAACCAGTACCATGACGCAATTTTCTCTGGCAGAAATTTGGAAACGACATGTTGCACTGCTTGGCATTCACGCAGGAAATTCCGATACGAACATTTCAGAGTGTTTGGGTGTCAATCTAAGGGATAGTGCAGCGGATTCGGAAGGAGTTGGATGAGTCTAATGGTGATTACGAAGGTACGGCAGCTCGGAAAACTCACTCGGATCGTTCTGATAAGAAATGAACTCCTGAATTTGTTAGATCCAGGCCATGATTGACAACGGTCCTTCCAAGTCAATCAGCTCTATTGCCAGGGAATTGGCCCTTCCTCATACAAGATGAGAAAGGGCCAATTTTTATCCCAAGCAATCTAGGACAAGAGAAAAGACCACGCTACTAAGCTTTTTGAACAAACTCAAGCATCCCCTCCAACCGAACATGCCTTGGTTTTTCTCAGACGAGAACAACCGTTGGCTTGCCGTATCCCTAAAACATGTACTGAGAGTGATAAAAATCAAACATCCAGTCAATATCATGGTGTTTGGAGTGATCACTAGTGATGGTGACGTTACGCCTCCATTCATCTTCCCACACGGCCTCACACTGAACACGGAGGCCTACATCAAGTGCCTGGAGGAGGTAGTGCTGCCCTGAGTCAAGAGGCTGGTAGCTGGAAGATTCTGTCTGACAACAAGACTCTGCTCCATACCATACAAGCAGGAGAATCCAGTCATGGCTGTCAGACAATTTCTGCGACCACATCACCTCTAACATCTGGCCACCTAACTCCTCAAACCGTAACCCCCTTGATTATTATGTGTGGGGGTGCAGTTGAGTGAGAAACCAACAAAACTCCTTGTAACACCAAAGATGAACTGAAGGCAAGGATTATGGCAGCATTCACCAACTTAAAAACAAGGAGATCGTCCAGAAGAGTTGCAGGAGATTCCGAATGTCTTATATAAATTTTTGTTTATGGCATGTCAGACCATACCTTCCCCGATAGATAGGCCTCTTGATCAGGACAGGTTTATGCAATTTTTCGCAAAAAAACTTCGTTGAGGCTTTTTCTCCTTTTAAAATTATTTACATTTTAAAAATATAAAGTTTGTGGAGAGTTAGAGCTTCGAACGAATAATCAACGACGGTCATTTTTCTCACCTATGTCTTTTCTGGATGCGACGTTCACTTAGATAGACGTCATTTTCCTCGCCTCTCGACATTTTTTCTCTCTTTTTTTTTCTTTCACTTCTACTGTTTCTTCTCTTCTATTTATCTATACCCTTTCAAAATTTCTCCCAGGCATTACCCTTTACAATGTGTCTTGGCCTAACGGCACTTAATGTTTGTCTTCGTCGATTGTTTACTCTGTACGTCCACTCTGTCGTTGTTTGTTCGTACGAAGCTCTAACTCCCCACAAATTATATATTTTTAAAATGTCTAGATGCTGCTGTTTTATGAAGGTTTCCTATCTTGTCGTTGAAAGCTCGAAATAGGTAGTGATTAACAGTCAACATCTGAGGAGGGCTTAAACTTCTTTTGGTAATTTGTCCCGTATTTGTCCCTCATTATGTGTTTACGGACTTTTCACTTGTTTGTGACGTCCTGTTCGTATCGTGTATTTTTTAGTATTTTGTCCTGTATTTTTCACTCGTTGGTGATGTCTTGTACTTGATGTATTACACACACACACACACAAATATATGCATGTCCGTGTGTGTGCGTATATATATATATATATATATATATATATATATATATGCACACATATGTTTGTGTGTGTATGTCTGTGTGTGTTCACACACGCATAAGTAAAAGAAGTGGGTTGACAGAAAACGTAAATGGTGTGTCGTATTTATATAATCTACACGTGTTTCAATTAGTCGACCTATTTTTGCTAATGATGTTGACGAAGTGAGTTGGCTGCACCGTGTCGTGTCATAGGGCCTACCGGCTTACGCAATATCGGCTTACGTATACGTTATATAAAGCATAAATATCGGTAACGTCTATTGTATTCTTTTTTTTTTTAAACGATGGCTCAAACTCAGTACACTAGCTTATCTGAGGTTATGAGAGTTTATTGTCAAACAACGTCGAACGTAGGAGTGCATTGTGTAACTTATCTACTATGTCCCAACCTTTATATAATGTGTTGTGTCTCCTATCACACCTTTTAAAGTGTATGCAAACATGCAAACACGCACGCACACACACACACATATACAGACACATACACACCGATGTGAACGCACACAGTATGTTTATAAATATTTGTGTACATGTGTGTGTGGTCTTGTGTGCGTACGTGTGTAGAGTCTATGTAAGAGATTCATTCAAGAATTTCTCGTTTACTCCAGAGATTTCTTTATGTCTTCATATGGTCATTATGACGTCACAATATCGGAAACGATTCCTCCAAGGCTTTCCTTTCAAATAATATTCAGTCTCTTTCAACCTTTCACGGTGATTAGAGGCTAGGGAATGTGTGCGCCGGGGGACGCACCCGGACACCTGAAGACTAGAGTGAAGTCAGAGTCATCTTCACCTTGTTTTTGGTGTTTGTGGGGATATTTTGAGCAAACCTTCACAGGTGTGCCCTCCGCACAATTGTTTTCTCATAACTTTCAGAAAAAATGGATACTTTTTAAGGAAATATTCCACAAATATCTCTCAGATAGCGTACATTACGACTATATCGGAAATTAACGTGTAAAAAGAAGTCGCGCACACTTATATTCTGACACATATTCGAATTTTTTTTCGAAATTTCAAGTTCCATTTTGTGGATATGTATGTTATGTGTGTCAGTATATATGTGTGTACTTTCGCGAATTTTTCTTTTTCATATTATATTCCGATATAATCGTAGTCTACAACACCTGAGAGGTATTTGTAGAAAATTTTACCATTTTTCTGGAGGTTTTGAGGAAACAAAGTAGGGGACACATTTGTGTGGGTCTGACGTTTTATGCACCTTTGAGTTCTTAAACACCCTCTGTAACATGCTGGTTGGTACCATAACATAGTTACAAGGTGTCCGGTATTGTTCCTCCAGCCGTATGAACTCTTAGCCAGGCAATTTCAGGACAGGAAACCTGGAGGTTCCAACCAGAAACGATACTTCATTCTCGATATATTCACATAGAACATTTCATTGTAAACAATCGTGTAACCATAAGGGGATATGATAGTAAGGATGGGTAAATGAAAATCGTACATGAAATATTCCTTTTTAATGTAGGAACAAGGCTTGAGATTTTGTGGAGTGAGTAGTTGGTCATATTGACCCGAAACCTTGACTGGCACTTATTTTATCAGCAACAAAATGATCAAAGGAACCATCGACCTTGGTGAAATTTGAACTAAGTTTGCAAAAGTGGACGAAATGCCATCGGCTTGCTAAGCATTCTGATACTTACCGCTTTTCACGAATACGAAATAGTACTCAACACATAGCCCACAGTTCGATGTAAAGAGTAGGTTTATAAACTCGGTAAGTTTTCAAATAAAACAAATTTGTTACTATTAAAATGTTTGGTAATATTTTTTTGATATTTGTTGTTGGCACATGTGTGTGCTGGTGTCTCAGAGCCAGAAGGAAGTGATTGCAAAACATTAAAAAAAGGTTATAAGTATTGGAAAACTGATGCGAACTCGAAAAGGATACCGGTAAAAGTAGGATATGAGGAACTGAGAGAAAAATTTGAAGGACTCGGGATTCAGAAGGAAGTAAGTGTTGCTGCTTGAGGTGGGACAAGCAGCACATTTTCCTGTATCATTTTCATGTATCATTCATGTTACCATATTTAAAATTTTATTTTCATTTTATTTTTTTCGTGTTATGTGTCACCACATGTTTTTGTATTGTCCCTTCTATGTCGGCCCCTTGTGGGTGATTAAAAATTAACTTATTTTATATTGACTGTGAACGGATGAAAGACAAAAAAGTAAAGACGAAAGAAATGCTCGGCATGCTAACCATCCTGCCAGCTCTCTGCCTCCAGGTCTGTATATATTGATTTCAAATATTGGCACAAAGCCAATAATTTCGGGGGAGGGGCTAAGTCTGTTACATAGATCCCAGAGCTCAACTTATTTTATCGACCCCGAAAGGATGAAAGGCAAAAACGACCTCGGAGGAATTTGAACTCAGAACATGAAGACGGACGAAATGCAGCTAAGCATTAAATCCGGCGAGGTAAAAATTCTGCCAGCTCAACGCCTTTGTATCTGTATATGTTGGTAGACTGAGGGGTATGCACACACACACACACATTAATGTGAATGCATACACTATATAAATGTTTCTTCGTGCACACGTGTGTGTGCTATTGTATGCGTGCGCGTGCAGCGTCTATGTGTGAAATTCATTCAAGAATTTCTCGTTTACTCCAGCGATTTCTTTATGTCTTCATATGGTCATTATGACGTCACAATATCGGAAACGTTTTCTCCAAGGCCTTCCTTTCAAATAATATTCAGTCTCTTTCAACCTTTCGCGGTGATTAGAGGCTAGGGAATGTGTGCGCCGGGGGACGCACCCGGACACCTGAAGACTAGAGTGAAGTCAGAGTCATCTTCACCTTGTTTTTGGTGTTTGTGGGGATATTTTGAGCAAACCTTCACAGGTGTGCCCTCCGCACAATTGTTTGCTCATTACTTTCAGAAAAAATGGATACTTTTTAAGGAAATATTCCACAAATATCTCTCAGATAGCGTACATTACGACTATATCGGAAATTAACGTGTAAAAAGAAGTCGCGCACACTTATATTCTGACACACATTCGAATTTTTTTTCGAAATTTCAAGTTCCATTTTGTGGATATATATGTTATGTGTGTCAGTATATAT
Source organism: Octopus bimaculoides (assembly GCF_046866305.1). Lineage (NCBI taxonomy): Eukaryota > Metazoa > Mollusca > Cephalopoda > Octopoda > Octopodidae > Octopus > Octopus bimaculoides. Next base: position 14,595,933 of record NC_142943.1, read on the forward strand.
GTGTGTACTTTCGCAAATTTTTCTTTTTCATATTATATTCCGATATAATCGTAGTCTACAACACCTGAGGGGTATTTGTAGAAAATTTTACCATTTTTCTGGAGGTTTTGAGGAAACAAAGTAGGGGACACACTTGTGTGGGTCTGCCGTTTTATGCACCTTTGAGTTCTTAAACACCCTCTGTAACATGCTGGCTGGTACCATAACATAGTTACAAGGTGTCCGGTATTGTTCCTCCAACCGTATGAACTCTTAGCCAGGCAATTTCAGGACAGGAAACCTGGAGGTTCCAACCAGAAACGATACTTCATTCTCGATATATTCACATAGAACATTTCATTGTAAACAATCGTGTAACTGTAAGGGGATATGATAGTAAGGATGGGTAAATAAAAATCGTACATGAAATATTCCTTTTTAATGTAGGAACAAGGCTTGAGATTTGGTGAAGTGAGTAGTTGGTCATATTGACCCGAAACCTTGACTGGCACTTATTTTATCAACAAGAAAATGATGAAGGGAACCATCGACCTCGGTGGAATTTAAACTAAGTTTGCAAAAGTGGATGAAATGCCATCGGTTTGCTAACCATTCTGCTACTTACCGCTTTTCACAAATACGATAGAGTACTCAACATATAGCCCACAGTTCGATGTAAAGAGTAGGTTTATAAGCTCGGTAAGTTTTCAAATAAAACAAATTTACTACTATTAAAATGTTTTGTAATATTTTTTTGATATGTCTATTATAATAAAGGCGAAATTCTGTCTGCAACCGCTGTAATTTTGTTTACATTTGCTCTGTATTGACGTATTATACCTTTTTGCAACGAGAATGAACTCGGGATTGAATATCTTCCCCTTATTTGCATCTTGGACATCTAGCGGTGATATATGATTCAAAAGTACTTGGTTTACTACTTCAAGCAGGTAAAGCTTGACAAATGCACGCCATGTTGGTTGGCGTTTGTCAGGTGACGTTAGGGATAAAGGGGGAGATAAATGACATTCGCTTCGTTAATTTTACCTCGAGATACGAACCTCGGGACAAATTGGCCAATAGCTGGAATTCAAATTGTAGCTGCAACAATAGAATGGTTGCATTAGAGAATTGATTCTCATCCATCGTTAACGTCTGATCAAACACCAGCGGGGCATATAGTCATTACAGACATATTATTGACCAGGCTATTTAGCTGTTTTTCGTTTTGTGCCCTATTAGCCCTCTCGCAAGCCAGTATAAAGGTCCGCACCGAGTGCAGCTTTTAAGCTAATCTCTAATAAAATAAACTAGCTGCTTCATTAATAGTTCGATAATTTTCATATAATCACCATAGCTGCAAACGTAATTTGACAATACGGCCTTGGTTATAAGTGTACAATGTATTTGAGACTAAGAATGTTATGTACATCTCTCTCTCTCTCTCTCTCACTCACACACGCACACACGATTGATTGTTGGCTTTCTTTAACTTGCTTTTGACCCTAAACATGTGTTCATTTAAATTGTCCGATGTTTCTTCCTTACTTCTACTCATATTAACCCTTAAACACTGAGGCACCTACCTCGGGTACTCAAACTTTTCACTCTGCCAAGAGAAAAACCCACGCCGTTGATCGTAAGTTCAACCAGTCTCTTTTGTTTGATGCTCTTTCTAAAGTAAATATCTTTAAAAAATTTCTTCGCTAATATCTTTCCTGTATTTTGTGTTAATTCATTTATATAGTGAGCGAGATTTGTCTGCTATTTCTAGCGGGTCTAGCAGCCACCTAATAGACCTCCACTTGGACAAATTGTATAATCAGGAGGAATCCACACGAGATTCTGAAGAGAAATGGCAGAGTGTAGTGAATTGTATGGGGCCTAAGAGATTGGTTGGGGCTTAAGAGATTTATAAGAAGGACTAATGGTTGAGTGAAGACGGCATGAATCCAGCCATTCCCGGGTGTAGAGAGAAGAGGCATGTATGTGTGTCTAATTGAGCTGCCGATATAGCAATGTCCCTAATTAGTTATCTGATTAACTACATATGCTCCAAAGCATTTCGTCCGCTTTTACTGACTGAGTTCAAATGACGCCAAGATCGACTTCGCTTTTCATCCTTTCGAGGTCGATAAAATAAGTACCAGTTGAGCACTGGGGTTGATATAATCGATTTACGCTGCCATCAAAATTGCTGGACTTGTGCCAAAACGTGAAATCAATATTAGTAAAGTGCAAGGGCGGTGAGCTGACAGAATCGTTAGCATGCCAGGCGAAATGCACACGTTTCGTCCGTCTTAACGTTCTGAGTTCAAATGCCGTCAAGGTCGACTTTGCCTTTCACCTTTCCGTGGTCGATTAAAATAAGTACCAATTGAGCACTGGGGTTGTTATAACCCACTTACACGCTTCCCCAAAATTGTTGACTATGTGCCAAAGTTTGAAGCCAATATTATTGAAGCACAAAAAAAAAGCATACTTCGTAAAGGGACGTAACTACTAATTAGAGTTATGTCGCTTGGTTAATACTTATGCATGAGTACACAAACCATATCTTTTATTTTGAACAATTAATATTTAAAAAAAATTTTAAATAACTAATTAGGAAAAAATGAAAAATATTCATTCAGACAAATTACGGAAATAGTGTTTTGAAAAACAAAATTGTGTTTTGCAAGAAAATAATATTAAAAAAAAAATGAAAGCTTATTATTTTATTTTAGGTACTTTAGCGCGCGCGCGCGCGCGTGTGTGTGTGTGTGCATGCGTACTGAATTACTTAAAACAATTAAGAGTGCATTGTCAGGGTCTTTTCCAATGCAATTTATCAAAAATCAAAATACAGTGGATTCGTTTGAGCATACTTATTTTGAATATTTATAAACCCATGTAAAACCACATATGATTGCTCGTGCATACAAACATATAACAGCAAGGTGTGATTTGAGGTTTACTTGACTTCTACTTCTAGCATCTAGTGCTACCATATACAAGTCTTTTTAGTAAGTTCATATATATGACTATACGCATGATTTATGAGATATTCAACTCCTATTTCTAATAGCTCTGGGAATAGAAAGTATATCTCGTTACACATGCACACATGCATAAAGACGATGGAGTTAGGGTTCAAGGGAGATATGGCTGCTGTTTCTAGCATGCCTAGCTCATATGCAGCATTCTCCCTCATTGTTTCATACATAAAGGTACAAACACAGAAGGCAGTAGAATGTGATCGGGGTGAAATATGGTTGTTATTTCAACCATGTCTAGCTATGATGTAGATCTCTCCCTCATGCACATATATAAGTGAGTGAGGTGTGGTTTGGAGGAGTTTAGTTTCTATTTCTACCAGGTCTAGTTACAACGTAGACATCTCTATTGAATAAGACATACATATGCACATGCACAAAGGCAGAGAGCTGAAGGAGGTTTGTTTATTATTTCTACTTGATCAGGATGCAATGTACATGCTCCCTTGATGGCTCACATACATACATACACACATACATACATAGATGCGCACACACACTCACACACACTCATGTAACAAAAGAGTTTGAATTGAAGGAGATTTGATTCCTATTTTTAGGTCTGTTAACTGCGTAGGGACTTGCTTGCTGTCTCATACAAACATATATAGGATGTAATTTCAAGGACATTTAGCTGCTGTCTCTGTCAGGCCAAGGCTATGTAGAAGACCCTTGCCTGAAGTGCCATGCAGTCGGACTGAACCCAGAACCATGTGGCTATGCCAAGACGGTTTTTATGTATTCTTCTTTCCCACTTAGATTGTTTAAATGTTGTCACAACAGTAATATGTCTATTCTGCTGAAATGAAATTTTCAGTAAATTTTCTGTATCCTTGTGCAGCTGAAGATTGCTCTGCATTTTATATTTAATGTGATGCTCACATTACTTAAATAAATGGAGTGGCATGAAACGTGCATACTGCAATAACCTTGAAAATCCATGTTGCTTTTTTTGATTTTATATATATATATATATATATATATATATATATATATATATATACACACACACTCATACATATGTACATATTCTTTTATTCTTTTACTTGTTTCAGTCTTTTGACTGTGGCCATGCTGGAGCACCGCCTTTAGTCGAGCAAATCGACCCCAGGACTTATTCTTTAGAAGCCTAGTACTTATTCTATCGATCTCTATTGCCGAACCGCTAAGTTACGGGGACATAAACACACCAGCATCGGTTGTCAAGCGATGATAGGGGGGACAAACACACACATACAAACATATACACACACATACACATATATATATACATATATACGACGGGCTTCTTTCAGTTTCCGTCTACCAAATCCACTCACAAGGCTTTGGTCGGCCCGAGGCTATAGTAGAAGACACTTGCCCAAGATGCCACGCAGTGGGACTGAACCCGGGACTATGTGGTTGGTAAGCTAGCTACTTACCACACAGCCACGTATGATATATATGTACTCTGGATAAGAGAAGACCTGGGACCAATAATTGGCAAGAGGTGGTTCCAGACTTTTCAAAACTCTCCAACTCTCCAACTATCGTCCCACTAATTCATGCAGTTTAAAGTCACGCTCATGGAAATTAAAATACATAGTCGCAGCTGCTGGGTAAAAAGCTTGCTTCCCAACCACATGGCTCTGGGTTCAGTCACCATGTGTGGTACCTTGGGCAAGTATCTTCAACAATAGCCTCAGGCTGACCAAAGCCCAATGATTGAATTTGGTAGATGAAAACTGAAAGAAGCCTGTCATGTGTGTGTGTGTGTGTGTGTGTGTTGTGTGTGTGTGTGTTTGTGGTTTTTCCTCCACCACTGCTTCGCAACCAGTGTTGGTGTGTTTATGTTCTATAGCTTAGCAGTTTGGCAAAAGGGATTGATGGAATATGTACCAGGCTTAAAAGAAAACAGTGCTGGGGTCAATTCATTTGACTAAAAGTTCAAGGCGGTGCCCCAGCATGACCACAGTCTAATGACTGAAACAAATAAATGATAAAAGATAAAAAAAAACATCAGACATCAGGTGAAAAAATATAAAATAGAAAAGATGCCAAAGATGTAACAGTTATATTTGGTTGAATTCTTTGAAAGGAAGAACTGAATGTGGGAATGGCAAAGAAGAAAAAAAAAGAAAGAAAGAAAGGGAATTAAAAATTCTTCTTCAGAATTGTAATTTCTGATGTTTAAAACATAGAAAATCTGAAGACAATTACGAAAATGTAAAAAAAAATTTTTACGAAAATAAAAATAAATTTAAAAATTTCTTTCTTCCTGTTGACAATTTCATGACAACATTCTTTTCCCCCTCATTGACAATTTCTTGACCTAACTTTCTCTCTTAATAGCATTACAGACTACAAATACATGACTGATTGCTTTTCTTTCTCTAAGTATCTATTTCAATATCTCTGCCTGCCTGTCTGCCTCTCTCTCTCTCTCTTGCTCTGTATGTATGTATGTATGTAAGTAAGTATGTATCGACGGCATCAATGCGGGCCGGTGCGCATTGATGCCGTCGAGAGGTAGGCCCCGAAATGGCGCGCATTCTCTCCTGATGACCCCATACACTTGCTGGCTTCCGGTATGCGGAATTCTTGACTGGTAGCACTTGCATGTGCAAGTTGTTTGCAAGACATATATATGTATGTTTGTTTCCATGTATATATATGTATATGTGTGTGTGTGTGTGTATCTATATATATATATGTATATATGTGTGTCAGGTTGCTCTTGAGTACTACTGGTAACATGTAATCCAGTACAACCTGTTGTATGGTTGGGTCATCGGCGACTAAACTGGCAACCCCACCAGGCTTGCTTGGTGAGGAGGGTGTTGTTGGACACCCTGCAGGATGAAAAATAAGACCTGTCAAAGGGTGGATGAACTCCTGAACAGTCAACGGCCACCCAACAAGATGTCTGTAAATATGTACATATATACTCTTTTACTCTTTTACTTGTTTCAGTCTTTTGACTGTGGCCATGCTGGAGCACCGCCTTTTAGTCGAGCAAATCGATCCCAGGACTTATTCTTTAGAAGCCTAGTACTTATTTCTATCGATCTATTTTGCCGAACCGCTAAGTTACGGGGACATAAACACACCAGCATCGGTTGTCAAGCGATGTTGGGGGGACAAACACACACATACAAACATACACACACACATACATATATATATATACATATATACGACGGGCTTCTTTCAGTTTCCGTCTACCAAATCCACTCACAAGGCTTTGGTCGGCCCGAGGCTATAGTAGAAGACACTTGCCCAAGATGCCGCGCAGTGGGACTGAACCCGGGACCATGTGGTTGGTAAGCTAGCTACTTACCACATAGCCACTCCTATATTTTTATTTTCTTATATGTATATATATATATATATGTATATTTTTACATTTTTCTCTTTCTCTCTCTCTCTTTCTCTCTCTCTCTCTCTCTCTCTCTCTGTATATATATATATATATATATATATATATATATATATATATATATATATAATATATATATATATTATTTTGTATCTTTTAATTGCATATCCTTTACTTTTCTTTATATATACAATATCATTTATATGTAATTCTTATTTACACATCATACCTTTTTTATTTTTTTATATCTATCTATATATATATATGTATATTTTTACTTTTATATACATATTTATATTTATTGCATATCTTTTACTTTTTTTATATTTATATATAATTTTTATTTACATTTGCAAATCACATTCTTTCTTTCTTTCTTTCTTTCTTTCTTTTTAATGAATGAGCTACTCCATGTCGGTCACCGGAGTGATATTTGATCACTTTATAGAGTGTTTGAGTGTCAGTTTGGTGTCTGGAATGGGATAGGTTACCTCATGGGCAGGTAGAAGCTCTTAAACCTTGGTTGGTAATCTACCTAGGAGAAGGAAATCTCTGAAATAAAACATGAGGCCTTGAAAGTTCTTGGTTTTGTCAATTTTCATGGCACACTGGTGAAAGTCTTCTTGGGCCAATAGGTGGGGGTAGTGCAGTGCAAGCTTCACCCACTTAAAATAATCCATCTGCACAGGTACTTCCTGTACTCCAAATCTTAGAAAAATCATTGAATTGGTTGGTTGGCAGAAATCAAAAAATGCACTTGTAACTTACTCTAAAATGTCTCAAACAGATTCAGTAAATGACAAAAAGGGCTTGGGAATGTCAGGAGAACAGGTCTGGCTCGGCAGGTGTCCCAGTGTATCACAGGCTGGACCCAGTCGTCATCTTGCCACTGTGGTCAAACAATCTTCAAGAAAAAGTAAAAATAAACATGCTTTTAAGGTGCAGGTATGGCTGTGTTGTAAGAAGCTTGCTTCCCAATCACATGGTCCTAGGTTCAGTCCCACTGCATGGCACTTCAGGCAAGCATCTTCTACTATAGCCTTGGGTTGACCAAAGCCCTGTGAGTAGATTTGGTAGATGGAAACTGAAAGAAGCCCAGCACACACACACAAACCTTTGCATGTGTCCTGGTGTCTGTGTTTGTCCCCTTGTACCACTTGACAACCAGTGTTGGTGTGTTTATATCCTGGTAAAAGAGACCAACAGGATAAGTATCAGGCTTAACAAAAAATAAGTACTGGAGTCAATTCATTCAAACTAAAATTTCTTCAAGGCCCCAGCATGGTCGCAATCTAGTGACTGAAACAAGCAAATGATTAAAGATAAAAGGTGCTGCTGAGACCCCCTTCGGACATGACTGACCCTGGGATTGCACCTAGAAAGTTACCCTCCCAGGCACAAATCTGGGTAAGGTTGTTTATGGAAGACCAGCAGTCTTCTATAAATATACCGGCCTCCCCTCTCCATGCCACTGATGTTATCCAAGGGAAAGGCAAAGGGGCCGATACAGCTTGGCACCTGTGACGTCGCAACTCATTTCTATAGCTGAGTGAACTGGAGCAACATAAAATAAAGTGTCTTGCTCAAGAACACAACAGGCAGCCCGGTCTGGGATTCGAACTCACAACCTCGCGATCGTAAGCTCGACGCTCTAACCACTGAGCCATGCGCCTTCAAAATAAAAGATACACACCCACATATAGGTATATATGGACATGAGTGTTTTGGTGTGTCCAAAACTACAAAACAAACACCTACAAAACTATATTAATTATTTTTTGCCATCTCATAGGGATGTTGTGTGTGATGTTTATTCTGAAAAATAGCAGCTAAAATTACTTGAAAATATGATCTACTCTCAGTGAGGAAAAGAGAGGTAATGCAAACATGAAAGGGTGTGTTAGTGAGAGGTAAAGAAATGTTCTAAAGTAAATTTTCACAACATGCATAATATTAGTGGGACATTAAACTGCTTTTCTTTGTCAATAAGTATCTTAATCTTTCTTTATCTCTCCACATATATATATATATATATATATATATATATATATATATATAGTGGGAGAATTCACAAAAAAAAAAAAACAGACGAAGACAGGTGGTGTAGAAAACAAACAGATGTATTAGTATAATGCTCGGGAATTGAAAAAGTCTTTAACGTTTTGAGCCTACGCTCTTCCACAGAAAGGAACACAGAAAGAAACAAGGAGAGAAAAAAATGTGTGTAGTGGTTAGTAATCTATCACGGCGAATCATATATATATATATATATATATAAAAATTTATTAATGAGGGTAGAAATTGATATTGATCAATTAAAACCAGTGGTCTAGCATATTAAAAAATCCGAAGATTAAAATTATATTACATACAAGAATAAGAGGAATGACCAGCAAATGTGGATTCCTGAATGCTAGAAATAGATGCCGAATCATCCAACCACGAAAAAGAATGTTCTCAGTAGAAAAAAAATCAGCGACACAACAGACTGTAAATGAGTAAGACAAATGAAAAAATACTAAAATACGATTAATTTACGTACCATGGTAAATTAATCGTATTTTAGTATTTTTTCATTTGTCTTACTCATTTACAGTCTGTTGTGTCGCTGATTTTTTTTCTACTGAGAACATTCTTTTTCGTGGTTGGATGATTCGGCATCTATTTCTAGCATTCAGGAATCCACATTTGCTGGTCATTCCTCTTATTCTTGTATATATATATATATATATATATATATATATATATATACACCGTCTGCAGAAAACAAATCCAAAAGAAGAAGCACACTCTAAGATGTAGAGCAGTGTATATTAAAAATGGGGAAGGCTGGTTTATGGGATTACCTTAGGTTTCCCATCCATAAAGGGTTTAGCTTTATGGTGTATCGTCAGATCTATTTTTAAGAGATCGTGGGCCAACAGGTTTTTGGGATCTGACAAAACACCACAAAGCTAAACCTTTTATGGACGGGAAACCTAAGGTAATCCCATAAACCGGCCTCCCCCATTTTTAATATGTATGTATGTATATATATATTAGGCGTAGGAGTGGCTGTGTGGTAAGTAGCTTGCTTACCAACCACATGGTTCCGGGTTCATTCCCACTGCGTGGCACCTTGGGCAAGTGTCTTTAACTATAGCCTCGGGCTGACCAAAGCTTTGTGAGTGGATTTGGTAGATGGAGATTGAAAGAAGCCCATCGTATATATGTATATATATGTATGTGTGTGTATATGTTTGTGTGTCTGTATTTGTCCTCCCAACATTGCTTGACAACCGATGGTGGTGTGTTTACGTCCCCATAACTTAGCGGTTCGGCCAATGAGACCGATAGAATAAGTACTAGGCTTCCAAAGAATAAGTCCTGGGGTAGATTTGCTCGACTAAAGGTAGTGCTCCAGTATGGCCACAGTCAAATAATTGAAACAAGTAAAAGAGAAAAAAGAAATATTTAGGAATTTGATTATTATAGTCAGTCAGAGAGTGACCATTGATTTTTCACCTATAAAGTGCTTAGCTGTATAGGTGACTCGTCTGTCAAATTGCCGTGAGCTCATAGCTTCTCTAGTCTATAAGGCTAAATGCTCTAATTGGCCATAACAATGCTTCTTTTTCAGTTATATGAACTACTGATGATATATACATATATATATATATAAATTTAGTAAATGGAGCAAAACGCATATGTTAAATGGATGAATCCATTTAACATATGCGTTTTACTCCTTTTACTAAATTTATATATTTACTCAAGTACTCAAAATAACAAAGAGTTTCTACCTCATAAACAGCAGTTACACCACAGTCATTTGGTGATCTTTGCTACCCTGGTATCTATTAACCAATTTATTTTGTCTGAGTTAATTGGTAACTTAGAGAAAATAAATACATATAATAAAATATATATATATATATATATATATATATATATATATACACACCCTCCGGCTGCACCTCTCCTACCCACGGATTACACTGGACCCATCTTCTGATTGGAAATCGCCTCAATATACCACGACGTCTAAAAAACTTTTGAACTTTTGAACTTTTCCACTTATGTAAACCTCCTTTATTACCTTTATCATCTTTTCTCCTTGTTTTCTCCGTATTCTTTCTGTTGAAGAGCGTAGCTCGAAACGTTAAAGACTTTCTGTATTCCCGAGCGTCAAACTAATACATCCTTTTGTTGTTTACACCACCTGTCCTCGTCTGTTGTTGTTTTTTTTCGTACATTCTCCCATATATATATATATATATATATACACATACACACATGTGTGTATTTATGTAAGGATTGTATAAAGTCCTGATAAAAGGCATGTGAGATATGGAAGGTCATTTGGGATAGCAATGCTTGTCATCACCACCACTAGAGGAAATGAGTGAAAGAAGGAGTGGGAATCTTCGAAGAGATAGGCAGTCTGCATTCTGAACTTAAGTGAGCTGCTTGAAAACACATCATCAGTGTAGTGAATGGAGGAAGATTTGTCTGCTGTATCTGTGGACATGTATGTCAATCAACAGCTGGGCACATTAAACACCAGCAAAGCTATAACTGTAAAGTATAGTTGGCAGAAGTTCTAGTTTAAGCACCCTATATAATCCTTCATAACTTTTTTATGTTTTAGAATTCTCAGAAGATTTTTGCAAACTTGTGTTCTATACATGGGAATTCATACATTTATGCCAAAAAGTTCATGCATGATTGAAGGGTAATTTAGCTGTTATTTTTAGCACATCTCATGACTACCAGATACCTTCCTCATTTCTTTGTCACTCTGACATGACTTGATGTTTTTCAATATTTTTCTCCATAAACACATTTAATGGAATGATGATGCATTCAAAGGTGGTCCATTGCTGGGATTTAAGCAAAAAATTTAGACTATTTGAAAAAGTGTGGAACATTTAGGATTTATGGGAGGGAAGAAGGGGTTTAACAAATTTTTTTTTAAAATTTTTCTCCTAATTATATGAATTCCCAGGTGTAGAATGCAAATTTTCAAAAATTTTCTAAAGGTTCCCCCAAAATAAAAGTTATGCGGGGTTATATGGGGTACTTAAACCAGAATTCTGCCATATAATTTTGTCTGATTACACAGTATTCTTAATGGTCTGTGATGGTCTTCCTCAGATACAAATGAAAAACCATCATGTATATATATATATAAGTTAATTAGAGGATATATTAAACTCTTAAAGGGATGATTACATCAAAGAAAACACTGGTTCTAAAATCAATAGGCATACATGAAGTATATAATCCATATTAAATTAAGAGAAGAAAATGAAGAGTTAGTGGTTAGTATTTATTTATTGATAAATTGGTAATAATTTCTTCCTACAGCTGCTTCCATTTGTGCTCATTAAATAAATAAATTACAAATGTATGCATTAAATTTACATTTGTAAGTTATGAGCAAAATGTCATCAGGGAAAAGTTAGACATTAAAAAATTACATTTTGACCTATCTATTCATTCCAACAGATTGAATATATAAAATTGTTTTATTTTTTATTTATGTATGTGCATGAGGGTTAACGAATTAACATAATAGAATAAAGTAAAATAAAGAATAAGATAAAATAAAATTAAAGAAGACCTCGCCTGTGCTCTGTAAAAAGCACTAAGTCTACTCTGCAGAGTGGTTGGTGTTTGAAAGGGCATCCAGCTGTGAAAATCTTGGCAGAACAGTCACAGAAGTCTGGTGCAGGCTTCTGCTTGGCTGGCTCTTGTGAAACCATCCCAACCATGCTAGCATCAAAGGTGGATGTTAAACGATGATGATGATAATGATAATGATGATATTGGGTTGGCAAGAAGGTAATTTGTTTTTTTTAGTGTGAAATAAAAGTCATATTTTTTCATACAAAGAATGAACTTTAATCAATTACATATTATCCATTTTGTTTGATGACTTTTTTGCCATCTTTCTGGTAACTTCTGATCCTTATCAGCCAAAAACTGAAGCAAGTGCAATTTCAGGTCATCATCATTATTGAAAGTTTTACCATTCAAAGAATTTTGCAAACTTCAGGATAAATGATAATCTGATGGTGCAAGGTCAGGGCTATATAGTGGATGTGGCATCACTTCCCAACCAAGCTCCAATAATTTTTCAAGAGTTACCAAAGACGAGTGTGGTCTAGCATTGTGTGTGTTTGTGTGTTTGTGTGGGTGCCCAAATGAAGGGAAGAGTACTCAATGCATAAAGTAGAGTTAATATATTAGTAACGACAGTGAAAGAATTGGATGCTTTCATAGTTATTTATTCTGAGTTTCATATTGCAACTTCTTCAAAGCAAATTTGCTTCTTTATTTGAAAGCTGCTGTTGATATAGATATTTGATGAAAGCAAGGCTAACCAAAAAAACAAAATAATTAATATTCTAATATTTGAATAGATAAATCAATGTATTTGATGGTTGAATAAGTTTTTAAGTGTAGATAAAAGACATAATGAAAGTAGAGAGTTAGAGGGAAAAGTTCAAAGAGAAAATAGAATTGTATGTAGAGACAGAATTTTACAATATAAATAAAGCCCCAAGAGCATTCCTTACAGAGAATGGGGGGAGAAAGAGAGAGAAAAGTGAGGAAGAGTGAGGTAGTGAAGTAGAAAAAGAAAAGAAAGAAAAGAGGGAAGAGAGAGAAAGAAAGAGGGTAAAAAGAAATATAATAGGAAATGCAACAATTTAGTTGTATCATAGTGCATCAACAATAATATTGAAACACACATACACACACACACATCTATATATATATACAATTGAACGTACTGAATGTATGTGATTTGCTTGTTCACCAGTCGGCACGGTGGAGATGACTCTCTTAAAGTACTTGAACTGAATTGGAGGGGAAGTGAATCACCAGTCCATGACTACATACTAATGGTGTAAAAACCATTTGCTGGTATGCCCTGACAATACATGTGTAAGAATAAATTCCAGCATGAATTCAAATTTGAATTGGAGGCAAATTCACCTTCAATTCAGTCCTTGAGTGGGGTTTGGGGTGAGTTGTCTCACCTGTCTGTGACTTTCAGGTATTTTAATACCCAGTGCTTTGAGAGAGTAATCTCACAGCCTACCAGCAAACAAGTGGATGTGTGTATGTGTGATAATGTTTACAACACTAGCACTGCTTCTAATTCATATTTGAATATACATAATGGCCGTCCACTCGTGACCGAGGAAGACCATTGCTGACCTTCAGGAACATTGTGTGCTCTAGGACTAACTTATATTTTGCATTTGCGGCTCCGTTGGTGGCTAATGCACCCTGCTCTTGACAAGCATACACGACTGCAAATATTGCAGACCAAGTATTCTCCATTCACTATACAAGCCGTGCACTTTCGTGCAGCTCACTTAAGTTCTTCATGCTGGATACGTGCTCTCTCAAAAGTGTCGATCCCCTCTTTAACCTGCTTCCTCCATCTGTGGTGATGACAGGCATTGTTCTCCCAGTCAGTGTCCTGCATATCACAGGCCTTTAATGAGGACTTGACACAGTCCTTACATCGCAGCTTTGGTTTCTGCCGGAGTCTCCTTCCATTCACAAGTTCTCCATATAGCATCTGCTTAGGAATCCTGCTATCCTTCATTCTAATAAAGTGTCCAGTTCAATGTAACTGGTGCTTGTGCACCATTGCCTCAATACTCAAGATATCAGCTGTCCTCAGGATCTGTGTGTCTGGAACTTTTGAGGTCCAGCCAACATTGAGAATGTGTCTGAGACATCTCTGATGAAAGCGTTCAAGGACCCTTACCTGACGTTTGTACAGAGTCCATGTCTCACATGAGTAGAGGAGTGATGTCAGTACACATGCACGGTAAACAGCAACTTTTGTTTGCCTTGCAATGCCATGCTGGGACCAGACACGAGACTGAAGAGACCGGAAGGAATTAGTTGCTCTCTGCAACCTGAAAGATATTTCCTCATCCAGGGAGCAAGAACGGCTGAGTGTGCTGCCCAGGTAGACAAACTTGTCTACTACCTTCAGAATTGTTCCTTCAACCAAAATAGCTGGTTCCATATATGGATTTCCTGGTGCAGGCTGGAACATTACAACAGTCTTGTCCAGGCTAATGCCAAGTCCAAATGCCTTGCAAGAAGCAGAAATGCAATTCATGAGTATTTGCATGTCATCCACTGTATGAGTGACCAAGTCACAGTCATCTGCATAAAGGAGGTCACGAATAATAGACTGGAAAACCTTTGAATTGGCAGCAAATTGGCAAAGATTAAAGAGGCGGCCAGAAGATTGATATCTGACATATACATACATACATACATACATACATATATATATATGTCGCTCGGTCGTGCATGCACAACTGCCAGTATCGTCAAATTTGCAAACTGGAATATCATACTGATGAGAATAACAATGTAATCTATGAACAATATGTATAAGGTTTAAATATATTGCTGGCATGGAAAACAGACATTAAGTGATGATGATGATGACCATGACGACGAAGACTTCAGTTCTGATAGTCTTTAGGGTTGTGATTTCAAAACAATAGTGTTAATATTCCCCATACATAATAATTCTCTCGAATTTTGGCTCCAGAGAAGCAATTTTCAGGGAATGGGGAAGCTGATTATATCGATTCCAGTGTTTGACTGAAACTTTATTTTATTGACCTTGAAAGGGTGAAAAGTAAAGCTGGCCTCAGCAGGATTTGAATTCTGAATGTAAAGAACTGGAAGAAATGCCACTAAGCATTTTGTCCGACATGCTAATGATTCTGCCAGCTTGCCAAGTTTAATGTTTGTGTTTAACCCCTTCCCCAGTAAATTTTTTGGGAGAAAACATTTCATTTTCAGACAAATTTTTTTATTGCATTTTTTTAATAGTATTTTTAACGCTGACTATGGAAATAACCTTTGTTTTTATCTATTTCCAATATTTTACTTGAAATTTTATTTCGAAGTTACCATTTTCGGCAAAAACGCGATAACTCTTCTATCCATATTTTGTTTATTTATTGCTTTTTTTCCAACGTTATCATCAAAAGTAAAGGGGAATTGTGCATTTATTTTACTCTTTTTTTTTTTTAGCATGTCTTCTTAAAAATCTTTTTTTTATATATTTATTTTTCTGAGCTTGACATCTCGGAGTGTAGTGGGAAAAGTACCCACTACACTGCTTTTACGTGCCACCAGCACAAGGGCCAGTCAGGCGGTACTGGCAATGGCCACGCTCAAAATGGTGTTTTTTACGTGCCACCTGCACAGGAGCCAGTCCAGTGGCACTGGCAACAACCTTGCTCGAATGTTTTTTCACGTGCCACCGGCACAAATGCCAGTAAGGCAATGCTGGTAACAATCACGCTCAAATGGTGCTATTTATGTGCCACTGGCATGAAAGCCAGACAAGTGCTCTGGCAAAGATCATGCTCGGATGGTCCTCTTAGTGCTATGCATTATATCTTATATCGCAATAGATTGGTTAAAGGTTTTTCTAACAAGTCAAACACTGGTCTACTGCATTTCTGACGAGAATAATTAGAGAGTCTGTAACTGGTTGCAGAACAAACATCTCAAGGGACTTCACTTGTAAAGCATTGAGTTTTTCTGTATTTTTCGCCGATGTTTATGATCTTTGTAGATATTCATCGCTGAAAACACACACACTACAATATATATATGGCAAGACTTCCTTTTGTACCCCACCAAAGACACCCCTTTTTTTATTTGATTTTTTTTTTCTACACAAATCCCCATTTTCGGCTATGAAGAATACGAATCTGCAAAAAAACTGGCAAAAATTGGCATTTTAAAATTAACCCCATCAATTTCTTCATTTCTAACTTTTTTAGAAATTTTTGTTTTTCAAAATATGCGGAAAAAATTGTTCTACTCAGGGTTAGGGTTAAGGTTAGGGTTTTAGGGTTAGGGTTACGGTAAAAAGTGAAAAATGAAGAATTTGGGGTGGGATTTTTGGCAATTTTCCGGAATCTCTGTATCGGAAAACGTGGGTTTTTGACAAAAAAAAAAAGAAAAAAGAAGAAAAAAACTAAAAAAAACAAGAAAAAATAATTTGCGAGAAAATGGCGGGGGGGGGGGAGTCTTTCCCAATATATATATATATATATATATATATATATATAAATATATATACTATTAAAAATTACTGTAACTTTTGTCACCACCTATTACCACTACAGTTGTTATGAAACCAACGAGTCTGTGTTATCTCCCTCAAACCTTACTTTGTCATCTTCGTAAAAGAAGGATACACTAGATGATGCAACCTTAGATGCATGGACGAGAAAAGTATAGGATAATCACGGGAAGAATATCTTTGCATGTGCTTACGTGACAGGGCGAGCATAGCATTAAACAATAAAAAAACAAAACAAAAAACGGAAAAAGAAAACTGTCGACGAAACTGGGGGAAAACAAAATTAGTTTCGTATTTCGTTTCTTCCACAAATATCATTTTTTTTTTAAACCCTTTCTCTTCTTTCCCCAAAACACTTTAAAAAAATTTTCCACTTTAGAAATAAGCATAAGTGATAAGAATATTTGTATTAACCTACACAGGAAAAAAAAAATACTCATAACACTGGCTTGCTGTATGTTACACATGTGCGATGTGCTTTTGCGAGGCCAGGCGAAGTCTACTGAGATTGTTTGCATGGCTTCCCGGGTGAAACTAACATATCCGGCGTTAATGCACCTTGTCGCAAACATGTAAAATCACACATTAGACACTACGACAAGTATACAAGCACACTTTATGCATATTTTCCCCCTCCTTTTACATCTGTCTTCAGATGGTCGGAAATGAATTACTTTTAAACAAATCAGTCTTTTAACTTCAATGACAAAACAGTAACAAGAAAACAGTGCATAAACATGCAGATTAACTAGACATTATTATTTTTATTTTTCAATCAAACATAGTTACACAAGCTGGTGTTTGCATCCTACTTCTATCTGCCCTCCATTACGATAACAATAACAGAAAAGAAGACCAGTGATAACAGCGTAACAAGGAACACGCATCGGGTGGAATGATGGTTATGCAACAAGCTGGTGATAGCGGAATGACCAGTAAGATAACAGCTGTCCAACAAATGTTTTCGTCATGCTCTGGTGCCCTGGTTACCTCGATAACAAGTAATTATCGAACTCTTTTTTTTCTTTCTATTCTCTGTTGTAATTTAAGTAACCGAGGCAAAGTTGACCTCGGCAAGATTTGAACTCAGAACGTTACGGACCGTAACTTAATACCGCAAGGCATTTCGTCTCATGCCTTATCGATTCTGTCAACCCACTGCCCTGACATAATAGTAGAGTGTATTTAATATATATAAATTTGTTTAGTTGTTGTTTAGCCCCAGGTCAATCATTATTGAGAAAACCTATGACCAGGGGTATTCCAGCCGTGACACTCCCATTTTTTATTCAGATACTCTGTATCTAGGACTGACTACGTTACCTAAATTGTTCTGTTCAATTAAAAAAAAAATACTAATACGTAGAAGCTCCCCATTGTTTGGAATATTCACAGTTTTAGACATGTGTTCGCAACAATTTTTTAAGCAGTGATTGTGGCCCTCAAAATACGTATTTATATACAAAGACGGGAGGTTGTCGGGAATCTAAAGGAATTGGTAGTGCCTTCCCTCGGCAACAAATTAATCCGATTGCCTTGAGGGGTGAACGAATTTCACCTTTCCGACACTTGTCCTTCTTTGTAAAAAAAAAGAATATAGAGGTGTTATTGCATAAGTTTCAAAATTACGTCCGTAATTTCGCTCGTCTACGATTTCGTTTATATTATGTAAGCACTGTTGATATTTTAGCATTCTATAATGTTCGACCCCTAACCTTTCATTTATTCTAACCGTTACCAAAATTAACTCTACCTCATCATATACTGTTTAATTCGATATATTTTGTCTACATCTATCGTGCTAATTTCATGTATAGAATCCACGTGCTAAAACTATTAAAATTAGGTCGACGTAACATAGCAACTTTCCTGTCCTGTTTACATACATCTCAAGCTAACGAGGGAGTGTCGTTGTCTGGATGGTCAAGCTATTTACTAGAAATAGCAGTTAGATTTCCCTTAAATGACAACCTCCTGTCTTTTTTTTTTTAAAGGAATAACTTGGATAATGTTATATTAGATATACTTGTAATCCAGCCGAGAGATTTGAACTCAGAACTGGTGGGCAGAGTGGTGTCAATAAAATAAGGGGCACTGTCATGGTATTAGCTGTCAGAAGTGAAAGTAGAAAAATCTGACAAGGAACGTTACTGCTGGTTTGAGTTGATTCTTTGGCTACTGACAGCTAATACCATGACTGGCCGGAGCGAGCTATCTGTCTGTCTGTCTGTATCTATCTATCACTCGAAAGTTATTGGAACAAATTTGACACCTATATCCATGCGTTTGAAAACACACAGAGTATAAGGGTACTACTAAAGCAGAGTGGTCCCGAACGCGCAGTCGCGCGTCCGCGCTAGCTAGTCGTGAGTGGTCGATCCTATTATTTTAAAACTTCAAACTTCATTTGTTTTCTATTTTGATAAATTCTCTCTGTTGAAAATTATATTTTTATATTTTAAATAATTTGCAATTTCAGAAAATATATTTTTATATTAAATTTGCGTTTTCTAATTTGATAAATTCTACGGACACAAACAGAGGTGAACGAGTGATAGATAGATAGAGAGAGAGATAGTGAGATAGACAGACTGACAGACAGATAGATAGCTCCGGCTAGTCAGTAGCCAAAGAATCAACTCAAACCAGCAGTAACGTTCCTTGTCAGTTCTACTTTCAATTCTGACAGCTAACCCTAACCCTAACCCTAACCTTCCAGCACGAGAGATTTACGAAATTATTAGGTGTTCCACAAAATACTTTGTGAGATTTGTCCCCTTTCTTTACAATACGAGTGCTCTGTCAGCTGTGGCAAACTTATTTGTGTTTAACCTACAAGATAGTGTTTTGTGAATGGGGCAAAACAAACTGAATAAAGATACTACAGGCATACCTCGCATTATGGCCACCTCAGGTTACAGTAATTCTGAAGTATGACCATTAATTTCGGTATACGGCTTATAATTTCGCTCTTACAGAAACTCGTATTGCATAATTTTAAATTGTTAACAAATTAAAACTACACTTTCTTTTTAGTTTAGTGACCACATGCGTTTTAGTTACATTAAAGTACATAGATAACGATTTGGAAAACTACCATCACGTTACACATATACATACATGTATTGATATTACGGTACTACTTTGATACAGAGGTCCCGACGCATCTACGTAACCCTAAACCTAACTAGCCCTAAAATAACCCTAACGAGTGTGCACTGTAAAAACATATCGTTACGTAGATGCATCGGGATCTCTGTGTTTAAGCGGAACCTCTGTATTTTAGTAGTACCGATATAACCACATGGTTCCGGGTTCAGTTCGACTAGGTGACACCTTGGGCAAGTGTCTTCTACTATAGCCTCGGGCCGACCAAAGCCTTGTAGGTGGATCTGGTAGACGGAAACTGAAAGAAGCCCGTCGTATATATATGTATACACACACACGCACACGTGTGTGTATTTGTCCCCCCCCCCCCCGAAATCACCGCTTGGCAACCGATGTTGGTGTGTTTACGTCCCTGTAACTTAGCGGTTCGGCAAAAGTACCCGTGAGAAGTACCAGGCTTAGAAAATAAGTCCTGGAGCCGATTTGTTCACCTAAAATCCTTTGAGGTGGTGCTCCAACATGGCCACACTCAAATGACTTAAATAAAAGAATATATATATACACACACACATACATATATGTGTATGTATGTATGTATGTATGTGTGTGTGTTAAGCTTGCTTTCCAACAATGTGGTTCGGGGTTCAGTTCCACTGTGTGACACCTTGGGCAAGTGTCAACCAAGTGAGTGGATTTGGTTGACAGAAACTGGAAAAAGCCCATCATATATATGTATATCTATGTGTGTGTGTATGCCTTTGTGTCTGTGTTTAACTGGTGTTGGTGTGTTTGTGTACCTGTAACATTAGTGGTTTCGCAAAAGAGACTGATAGAATAAGTACCAGGTTTTAAAAAAAAAAAGAAAAAATCTTGGGATTGATACATTCAACTAAAAATTTTACAATGACGGTACAAGTAAAAAAAAGATAACATTTATATGTATGTATATATATATATATGTAAGGGAACGACCGTGCGAACTCAAAAAGGAGAAATGGTGACGAATGGAAAAACAGGACTCCTTTTATTTAAACGTGTCACACGGTCGAACACACAATTATATATCGATGGATGATATATATGATATGTTATGCGACGATAACATAGATGACCAGTAATGAAAGACCACAACCGTATAAGAGGAATAACAGAGATATTTATTATGGCGTTAAAGTGTATGTCTGTGTGAGAGTGTGAATGCGACATATAATAACATAATCAAAGACAGGCCGTCATACAAAGAAAAGTGTGTATGTGAGTGATACATGTGTGTATGAGTGTTTACAGCAGATAGAAAGAGAGTCAATAACACGTGAGCAATTATACCAGATCGTTAGTACACTATAGGAAAAGTTCTGTATGTGAAAGTGAGGAGAGGCTGAGTGTGGCAGTGCTGATCACTAGTTGTGATGTCGTGGCATCGATGCCGGGCCGTGATTCTTGTTATACAGATGTTCGTCGCTGGCTGAGAATTTCTTGTCTGTTTATTTACCGTGGTGAAGCTGAGTCACCTAACAGAATCGAAGAGAGAGATGTGCCGCGGAGGTTTGGTTTGGTGTACATAGTAAGTCGTGTTGACGCTGGTGGAGATTGTTGCTGGTTAGTAGTAATCGTAGATTCGTGTTGGTCATGGCGATGATGCTGGATAGTAGTCGTAGACTCTTGTTGCTGATGTGGCGACGGCGGTGGTCATCGTGGCTGGACGAAGCTGCTGAAGTGGTCGCTGGCTGCTGCTGCTGTCGTGTGGTACACGGAACAGTTCTCAAAGAGAAACTGGACCGAGACAAATTTGGTTGCCGAGTTAAAGCTATTTATAACAAACTATGGGCTCCCGATGGCTTCAGAATTTTACTCTATCACGTGACCTTATTAGGGGCCGTGATTGGTCAGTTTGCGTTCTGGCGGGAAAGGTTCGAAGAAGTTGCCGATTCGAATAATAATCAGTCACGTGATGACAAGGAATGGGTTCTCTACTACGCTGGCATTTATTTATATTTAAATGAGAAGATTGTATGTAATGGCGATAGTAGTTTGTATCTAATGGCGGGAGGTAGTTTCACTACATATATATAAGTATATATACACACACACACACACACACACACACACAAAATTTGATTAGACATTGTCTTAGCCTCATGAAAGGATGGTGTCATCCAAGGAAATACTGGTTCAATACCTAATATTTTGGGGGGGAAAATTGATTTCCCTAAAATAATAGGTATATATATAAAAATCTGTAGTTTATATTCATATAAAGGAAGAAGAAAATGGAGATTGTGAAGTTAATAAGGGTTTATTATCAACAGCAAATTGAACAGTATCCCTTACAGCTGTTTCAATTATACACAGTGAATTGATTAAATGTTAAGTTCATATTCCTCCTTGAGGAATGTAAAGATGCAGGTTGGAAAGTGAAGCATTTACCAGTCGAAGTTGGATGTAGAGGGTTTGTTGAACACAGTGTGAGACGACTGCTGTTATCGTTAGACCTAAATCATCGTAAGATAAATACCACCATGAGTGATATCCAAAATACAGTGGAAAAGGCTAGCCACTGGATTTGGTTAAAAAGAGACGATGAGCGATGGCTAGAAGAATATTGAGCTTTATTTGATAACCAGTTGATCTAGCAAGCGGGGCCTCATATCAGTGAGGTGGGGCTGGTGCGCATTGATGCCGTCGAGAAGTAGGCCCTGAAATGGCACACATTCTCTCCTGATGACCCTGTACACTTGCTGGCTTCTGGTATGTGGAGCTCTCGACTGGTAGCACTTGTATGTGCAAGTTGTTTGCAAAACATCATTTCTAAGTATAATATCTTCAGAGGGAGCAATAGATATACCCTTCAGTGTTTTATATGTTTGTTTATGGATTCATTATAGTAGACTGAATGATACTATTTATGATTTGTATTTTTATGTGTTCAGGTGAGGGGTTTACAGGTTGGTTGGAGGTAAGATAGAGTAGGTAAATAGAATTATAGTAATAGAAGAATGAATTAAACAGAGATAGTTGAGGGAATTTCAATATAAATAAGGTAAGGATGTAAAGTACATTTAGGAGTTGTAAATATGTATATATATATATAAAGAGAGAGAGAGAGGTGGGTGCAAAATTAGTAGCCGGGGTAAAATGAGTAATTTCTGATTGTTATTTTCTCTCTACATATTTGCAATTATTGCATCATCATTAGGAGTGAAACTTGGTCAGCATAGTTGTTGTTGTTGAAGTTGAGAGAGTCTGGAACACAGCCAGGTAACAGGTACTTTAACCTGATTATAATTGAGGTCGCTAATAGAATATCTGGATAAGTTTTGGTGTTACACAATCAGTGTTCATTTCTTTGTTGGATTCCATCTCAATGTCTAATTGGATAATTTTCAATTTTCATGTGTTATGGGCAATAGAAGCAGCATTTCATTAAATTCGCCATCTTTTTATTATATTTATTGTAAATACATTGTTGAAAGGTAAATTTACTGCAGTATTCATCCAGAAATAACATCTCTTATGGATATGATGTGTTTAAAAACAATATATATCGAAGAGAAACAAAAATCATTCCAACAGCAGTTAGCGAGAATGCCAGATGCATTTCAGCCTCAACAGTTAGCTTAAATGAGATTTGTCTTTACAGAAAAACGGTGAAAAACATTTAGTTGTATTGCAAATTGTATTGCCTGCCTGCTACATAGATGGCTATTTTAATACTGCTTCTATTGCATATAATGGATTTTATTCAACCTGGCTGCTATGTGCCATACCAATGTGGCTGTCTGCAATTACATGCCAATGCCATTGATAAGGCCCAACATGGCCAAAATGCATCAAGCATTCTTGTTAACTGTTACTGGAATTATTTTCTTCTCCCTCATATATACATATATATGATGGACTCTTATGTCAAAGACGATGTATTAACATTCAGCTTTTGCCGAACAACCTGCACAAATGATATCTATCTATCTGTGTGTGTGTGTGGACTTTCCCATCATTAGACGACATATGAGGGTTCGGCAATTTCTTGCATACAGATGATTTGTTTATAGTGATCAAATGTTTGTATGCACATAAGCTGACTCTCTCTACAAAATCGACATTACCTGTACAGGTGCACCATGTGCCACATGTCAGGTGATGAAATGATTGTAGAACAAGGTGAAATGAAGTGCTTTGCTCAAGAGCACAATGCAACACCCGGTCTGGGAATTGAACCCACGATCTCCCGATCATGAGTGCAACACCCTAACTACTAAACCATGTGCCTTACATACATATATATATATATATATATATATATATATATATATATATATATATATATGTATATATGTATATATATATATATATATATATATATATATATATATATATATATATATATATATATATATATGTATGTATGTATATGTACTGTATCAGTCATTTGACTGCAGCCATGCTGGGACACCACCTTGAAGGGTTTTAGTTGAACAAATCAACCCCAGAACTTTTTGTTTTAGCCTAGTACTTATTTTTCGGTCTCTTTACGGGGATGTAAACACAGCAACACTGGTTGTCAAGTGGTGGTGGGGTACAGACACAGACACATAGATATACATACATACATACATATATATATATATATATATATATATATATATATATATATATATATATATATATATTTATGACAGGCTTCTTTCAGTTTCTGTCTGCCAAATACACTCACAAGGCTTTCATCAGCCTGAGGCTATGTCATGCAGTGGTACTGAACCTGGAACCATGTGGTTGAGAAGCAAGCTTCTTACTACACAGCCATCATGTGCATGAGATATCTTTGGATGAATACCACAGTAAATTTGCCTTTCAATGATGTATTTACATTAAGTATAATACATAGTTGTGTGTATGTGATCATGCAACTGGAATGTTTTGGATGTGGGTCTGCTTGAACAGAGCTAATCTGGAGCTAAGTAGCAACAAGCTATTGAAGGAGTGGGGAACCTTTTTTTTTTTTTATATATTTAAAGATCACATTGAATTATATGTAATATGACGGCGGTGGTAGTTCATCTTCTGATTGAACCAAGGAAACTAGATTTCCATTCATTTCCCATATTGCTAATTCTATGTTTGTTACAACACCTGACAGAAGAAGCAGGATTTGAAATCAAAACACACAGAACTGGAATAGATATCACAAAGCATCCTGCCTGATGTGTTAATGGTTCTACTAATTCCTCACCTTGGACTGGCTTTATAAGTCTGTATCCAAGGAACTTATGTTTAGCAAATAGAAGACAAAAAATATTCTTAAAAGTTAATTATAAATAGGAAAATAAGAAAATGTAAATCAACTTTTACTGATTTTTAAAGAATTTAAGAACATCACCAGCATCATCATTTTTATGTCCATTTTTCCATGATTGAATGAGTTGATGGAGTTTGTTGAGGCAGATTTTCTCCAGCCAGATACCTCTTCCTGTTGCCAACCTTCACCTGTTTCCAAGCAAGGTAATATTTCCCCATGACCATACATGTTTTCACAGAATATTTGATATGGATGACACTGCTTCTTTGGCAATAATACTCTTTTACAATTATCATGTGATAAGACAAGAGGATACAAATACGCACATACACATACATGTGTGTACATTCATATTCAATGAATGAATGTTATGTAACTTTAAGGTGCTTCACAGACGTTCACTATTTTTTCTTTTCAGGTACTTTTCTACCTGTCTCTTACAAGTTCATTTGTAAAAATTCACCAAGAGAAACTGGGAAAAAAATTCATACGGTTTCAACAGTCGAAGGGGGATTGAACATGTGATATGGTCAAGCAACTGATCATAATCACTCCTCTATACACAAACTCCAATGAAGTAGAAATGCCTGTGCTTTTAGGAAGGTCATTCTCTTATCTGTACAGATGGCATTTATGGAGTGGTTATGGAGAGTTTGTAGGTGATTAATATTATCATTATAAGATAAGGTGGTGAACTGACAGCAGATTGCTTAGTGGCAATTTGTCTGTCTTTACATTCAAATTCTGCTAAGGTTAACTTTGCCTTTCATCCTTTTGGAGGTTGATAAAATATGTACCAGTTGTGCCCTGGGATTGATACAATCAACTAGCCCCTTCCTGCAAAATTTCAGGCCTTGTGTCTATAATAGAAAGGAATATTATCATTATAAGATAGCGAAATGGAAAAGAAGGGTTGAAGTGATAAGAGTATAAAAAAGATAAAAGCCACCGGATATAGTGTCATTTGTAAGATAGTTGTACAATCCCACATACAGACATCAATATGTACATAAAATAAAGTTAGACAAGTATACAAATGAACTGTATACATGAATACATAACAAAGAATACACACACACACATACACATGATATGTATGTATCAATTCACATATGAGCAAATATAAATATACACTCACATATATATATATATATTAATGTACATATATATACATACATTTATATACATATACATACACATGTACATGTAGGCATTCACATGCAGTTATATATATGGAACGCATGCTATTGTTGAAAAGAATCCTTTTTCATCACACATAACAATGCGATGCAAAAATGGTTCACTTTTACACCATGACAGCAAAGAACAGCAAGTTTCATGATGTGTCCTTTGATGCTTGTTCAGTTTGTGTGGTGCCCACTTGTGCAGCTTTTTTTACCTTGCCAATTTGTTTCAGGTAGCCCAATACATTTGGAATTGAAACATCAAGCCTTGCTGCTAACTCACGTGTAGTTTGAGATGTATCCACTTCCACTACAGTTTCCAGCTCAGCCACCTTGGACTGAGATCTACCACGAAGCTGATTTTCAAGAGTAAAGTCACAAGACTGGAACTTCTCGGACCATTGACATACAGTGTGCTCATTCGCCACGTCTTCACCAAACACTTTATTGATGTTTCAAGCTGTCTGGGATGCATTGGTCCCATGACAGAACTCATATTCATAAGCAACACAAATTTTTGATCTATCCATGGGTTCACAAAAATTGATTTACATGAGAAAACTCACAATATAATTAGACATGATAAATTGCATTTTGAAAAGTGATGGTGTAGCTCTTCAATGTTGTAAAACAAAGAATTGTAAGGATAAAACATTAGAATTAACAACTGTCAAACTTGGTGCATAAGAAAGTCGGACATTTCATTCTTAATGACCTGATGTATATGTCTTGGAGTTACATGTAGAGGTTGCCAGGGTCTCAGTTCTTCCCATTTCCAACAATGGAAGAAGGCAGACATCAGGGCGAGGAGGGCTATGGTCCAGGCAAAAATGCGGTACCAGGAGGAGGAAAGAAGAAAATCAAGAGCTGTGGAGCTGGTATCTCAGGGTACTTGGACTAAATAGGACCTCCCTAAGAGGAAGGTCATATGGACTGACCTGTGGAGACTAAAGCCTTTCCACATTTCCTTCCTGCTGCAGGCAGTGTATAACACACCTGATACCAACAAACCTGCACAGATGGGGTTTGAGGGAAGACCAGCTGTGTAGACTTTGTGGAGAAAGCAGCGCACATCTTGTCAGTGCAGCATAGCACTTTCTCAAGGAAGACACATGCAGGTAAAGCAACATTATCATTTCTGCTGTGGAGGATGGGTCTTCTTGAATACAGCCAGGCACCAGATATCTCACTCCTTAGTCATCTCTTCCATAAGGCTCAGTGTCTTGAGGTTGTCCTTAATTTATCACCACATAATCAGTAACATTTTTTGCTGTATGCTGGAGTTGTATAGTGGCAGTCATCTTATCAGAATTTCCATCTAATTCAATATGGGAGGAAGTGTATTGGATACACTAATTAATAAACTTTATTGATTGCTTATCATCTATGTATTATTTATACAAGCTTTGTCTATGCTTGAAGCTAATCAACTATCTGTATCATGACCATACTGGATCTCACTAATTTATTATTAAATACATATAAATATATGAATGGATTCTTTCAGTTTCCATCAACTCAATCCATTCTCAAAGTCTTAGTCAGCCCTGGGCTATAGAAGAAGATGCCCAATGTGTCATACAGTGGGACTGAATCTGAAACCATGTAGTTAGGAAGCAAGGATCTTAACCTCACAACCACAAAATATAATGCTTTGCTGTAATTAGGGGCCTACAGGCTCACTATCCTGTACTATACAAACCTGGACCAGGGAGCTTGTAAGTGGTCACTTGAAATGCTTAAAGAAAGTTTGCATTTTAAGATCTAATTTGATCTAGCATTGAATAAAGGTTGAAGCCAAATGTGAAAGCAGACAAAATATTTATATGAAAGAGAAATTTAAAAGTAAATTTCTATCCAGTCACTCAGTTTGGGAATTTTTTCTTATGACCATTACGTGTGCACCCAAATGTGGCTTTAACATGCATACACACTCATAATCTTCACTCAAATTTAATGAAAGTATTTTGTTGGACACCAATGCTTCGAGCCATTTAGTCGCATCCCTTCATGTTTTCATCTAATTAATTACTAAGTGTCATTATAATCATTATTCTCATTCAAAATTAAAGTCTTGTGTCTAAGTTGGATAGAAGTGGCTAATATCTGCATTTCTTTGGTAGTATGCTACCACTTAATTGCTGTACCTTGTTCCAAGAAATATCTGAACAGGCTGGAGGAGTGCATGCTTTTAAGCTGCTTATGGAAGGACCAGGTTCCTCTTGTTAGGTAATCTATCTGTTTGTCACCCATTCTGTGGTAATCTTGGGATGTCATCACCAATGTTGTACTGACATGCATTGAAGCAGATGCACCTACAGAAATGTCTTAACCACTATAATGATGACAACAAATAAAGGCAAGCTGGTATTGGTGCTGTTTTTGTGATACATTTTTCTACAGCTGTGATCATGGGTCAAGTGTAGACTGCAGTTGGGTGTGTGGCATTCTAGAATGCTGCTGACAGTCAAAGCATTATACCAGCTAGACAACACTATCAGCAGGAATCAACCCAATGCATTCTATAGTGATTTAGTGGAGGGTATGATTGATGATGACCAGGGAGCTACTCTGGGTGTTGACAAGATTAGCCTGAACAGTTTTTTCTGGAGGACTTTCTAATGAGAGATTCTAGGTAACTTCCAAAATTCCTTAGCATGGCAGTGCTACAGTGGAGCATTACTTATTCAAGACTAGCTCTACAAGTACAGTGGTGTCAGCTGATGAATCTACTCATGATGCACTAAGAGCAATAAAACCATCCTTCATGCTATTGTTCAGTGCTCCCACATTAGCGACTTGTGTCAAACAGCTGCTGTCGTGTGAAGAGCAATGTGTCACCTCCCTTTGGCAGGGGAGAATGGTTAGTCTTTCTCTGTTAGGTGATTGTGGCAGAAGAAATGGTGTGGTAGTCTGAAAGGTTTGAAAACGGATGTTTTCATTTCTGGCCTAACTCACATCAACTTTGTCAAATATCACTGAAGGGGAAGATGAGTATAAAGAAAGAGGTGCTGTCTTCCTGTGTGTTTAACAAAAAATAGGTGAGAGATAGTAAGACTGGTAAGATCGAATGGGCCTCCTCTGAATATACTTTTCTAAATAGGATAAAAAAATCTGGGAGAAGGGACTTTTGATGCCTTATATGTGGCAGAATAATTGTGGATTTTGTGTGGGTTGGGTTCTCTGAATTACCCCAGCTGATCTTTCCCCACTATTGGGGAATTTTTCTTCTACCCTTCATTTTTGTTGATCTTCTTTTGCGTGATGTGAATCCCATTTTGTGTGTTTTTATCTCATCCTTGTATTGTCCTCAATACTTTGGCCAATAAATGAAATCAAAATTATTAAAGTTGGGAAGGTGGTAAACTGGCAGAATCATAAGCACACCAGCCAAAATGCTTAGCGGCATTTTGTCCATCTGTGCATTCTGAGTTCAAGGTCTGCTTCTCCTTTCATCCTTTCAGGGTTCATAAAATAACTATCAGTTGAATACCGGGGTTGATGTAATTGACTTACCCTCTCCCTCGAAACTGCTGGCCTTGTGCCAAAATTTGAAACCAGTATTATTAAAGGTAGTAAATTAGCAAGATTGATAGAGCATAAGACTAAATACTTTACAATCTTTAGTTATATCTCTCTATGTACTGAGTTCAAATCCTACCAAGATTGATTTTACTCTTCATCCTTCTGGATTTAATAAAACAAGTACCCAGTTTAGTACTAAGTGTCAGTATAATCAGCTCTTCTTTGAAATGTAGTCTTGCACCACTTTTAGTAACCATTAATCACTATTTCTAATGAAAGTTCATTAAACCTTTAACTTTTAAACCAGCCATATCTTTCCCAATTTTTTTCTCAGTTTAATGTTCAAAGTGTCAGAATCTGACCTTTTACACCTATACTACAATGTCGTTTGAAAAATATACAATCACATCATTGAAATCTCAAAGCTACAAGATAATGTGTGATTAATTCACAATAAATGAATACACATTAATTTTGACAGAATAATGTGAATATTGAAGGTTTAAAACAAAAAAAATATAAATGATGATAATACTAGGTTAAGATCTGTTTGTCTTTATAAAAGAAAAGCATTTCTAAGGTCAACTATAAGTGCTTTTTATTTAAGTAATCTATCTCAGTTGACCCATCTTATCTTATTATCTGTTCTGATTGACACAGAATGCAAACTCCAGTTTCACTTAATGTTTTTGCTTTATTTAACTATGTCACCTAATAGGTTTGCTGTGTTCTTCATTGGAAAATAATTGGCTGCTTTTATTCCGTAGCATTTATTGTGTGGTATCAAATAGGCAGTCATAGTAACATTGGATTGAATTCCTTGCAGAATTTGTTTGGTTCTCTTTGCTCTGGTTTCAAATACTATCTAGGTCAGCTCTGGCTTTTATCCTTTCAGGATCAGCAGAAGGAGTTAGAGTCAAGGGCAGTGGATTAATGGAATGTTTTGAACATTGTTTTGGCTTTGTGCATCTTGAGACCAAATCCTGACTCTTGTCACTGGAAGAAACTGGGTCCTTTTGGGGTTCTGTAAATACGGTGATAAACTGGGGCAGTCCTGTATCATGCTAAGATTTTATTTAATAAATAAATGTCAGTGTTTGAGGAAATTAGTAGTGAGTAATAAAGTTTGATGATATAGGACAAAAAAAATGTAAATTGGTTTCAATAGGTCTGGGCATGGCTGTGTGTTAAGAAACTTGCTTTACAACCATATGGTTTTGGGTTCAGTCCCACTGCATGGTATCTTGGGCAAATGTCTTTGATTATAGTCCTGGGCTGACTCAATACTTTGAGGGAATTGGTAGATGGAAACTGTGTTTGTGTGTATGTATATACATATGTGTGTGTGTGTGTGTGTGTGTGTCTTTTAGTTTGTATTTGTCCCTCCACTCCCATCGCTTGACAGTGGTGTTGATTTGTTTATGTCATCATAACTTAGTGGATTGACAAAAGAGACTGATAGTACCAGACTTAAAAAACATGCACTGGAGTCAATTTGTTCATCTAAACCCTTTAGCCAGTGCCCCAGCATGGCTGCAGTCCAATGAGTGAAACAAGTAAAAGAGGCAAAAAAGTTTATAAAGAACAATTTCATCTTTGTCTGTGAACATGACTCTCCCTCTCCTGCCTAAAATATTTAAAATTCATGTCTGCCTACAGCATATGTATTGACTCAAATGTATATATACTCAAATGTATATATGTACTTATATATGTGTAATATAAGTACATACAAAACTCTTGTTAGCAGTGACTGTGCTAGTATTGTATAATTGTTTTGTTAGCTTAAGCTTCTGCTTCTAACATAAACTTATTAAAGAAAACAAATGGAAATTGGTTGCTGGTAGAATTATTATTGTGCCATTCAAAATGCATTTCTTCTGACAAAGTTCAAATGTCGCCAAGGTCAACTTTGCCTTTAATCCTCTTGGAGTTGATGAAATAAATAACAGTTAATCACTTGGGTCAAATAACAATTAATCACTTGGGTCAAATAACAGCTGATCACTTGGGTCAAATAACAGCTAATCACTTGGGTCAAATAACAGTTAATCACTTGGGTCAACTAACAGTTAATCACTAGCCCCTTTCCTCAAAATTTTCAGGCCTTGTGTTCATGGTAGAAAGGATTATTGTTGTTGTTGTTGTTACAGGCAGTGAGCTGGCAGAATTGTTAGCAAGCCAGGCAAAATGCTTAGTGGCATTCTGTCCATATTTACATTCTGAGTTCAAATTCCACTAGGGTTGACTTTGCCTTTCATCCTTTCAGGTTTGATAAAGTAAGTACCAGTTGAGTACTGGGGTCAATGTAATCAACTTATCTTCTCCTGTGAATTTGCTGGCCTTCTGCCAAAATCTGAAATCATCATCATCATCATCATCATCATCATTATTATTATTATTATTATTATTATTATTGTTATTATGGTTTCTAAGGTGGCAAATTGGCAGAATCATTAACATGTCAGACAAAATGCTTAGTGGCATTTCACCTGCCTTTATGTTCTGAGTTCAAAATCTGGTAAGGTCAGCTTTGTCTTTCATTCTTTCAGGGTTGATAAATTAAGTACAAGTCAAGCACTGGCCTCGGTGTAATCAACTAATCCATTTCCCCAAAATTTCTGGCCTAGTGCCAATAGTAGAAAAGATTATTATTATTATCATAATTATTATTATGGGTGGTACATCCTCCTTTGGAATCAGTAGAGAATTCTTTGGAACCCTGAGGAACAAGTTGTTACTTGGTCTCACATTATTGTTATATGAACCAACAACATGCAGCTTTTCTAGAATTCTCGAAGAAGTGATTAATGTTAGGGTCTGTGTTGGTATTGAGTTTAAATGGAATCTGCATATACTTTACTGATATTTGTATATACACACACACCTCTCTTCATATCTGTATTAATATACATATGAATGGGTGTGGTGTATTAATGTGTTTATATTGATTTATGTGTGTTTATGTATATGTGTGTATAATTACACATGAGAAATTAAGGAGGGATGTCAGGAAGGGCATTGTTGTTGCACTTCCAGATGGTAAGGGTCTTCATATGACACTGACATGCAGTGTCTGGGCAAGACCGTGCCTCAGTAAAACTGGGCTTATGAGTCATCTTCGTAGTCATAAAGCAAGACCGATGGTTGACTACCAGGCCGCTGGTGATGATGCTACACACCATACTAATCATGTCTGTCGGGCATGTGGAAGGGAATGTGATTCAGCAGGAGGACTTAAACGACACGCAAAGGTACATGGAGCCCAATTACAACAACAGCCAGCTATTGCCAGTAAAGGTTTTGGATGCCAACTCTGTGCAAGACATTGTAGATCTTTGGCTGGGCTAAAAAGTCACATTCGATCACAGCACCGTTAAGTTAAGCTTCGTGCAATGGCCATACTCGATAACGAGGGGGCAGCCATCATATGTGTGTATATATATGTGTGTGTGTGTGTGTGTGTGTGCGTGCATGTATGTATTAAATGTAAATATGTATGTAAATGTATATGTTTTTATGAGTGAACTAATAAAATAAAAAGGCACTCAACACATTTAGTAGGAATGACATATATTATGAGTTAAAACAGGTTTGATTTGTCTTTTTGCGACTTTAGGTTTCACAGGATTCTTACAGAAACCTCGTTGCATGGAGTCAACTCAAACTATTTTAAATAATCATTTCTACTATAGGCACAAGGCCTGAAATTGTGGGGGAGGGGGATTAGTCGATCACATCGACCCCAGTGCATAACTGGTACTTAATTTATCGACACCGAAAGGATGAAAAGCAAAGTCGACCTCGGCGGAACTTGAACTCAGAACATGAAGACAGACGAAATACCGCTAAGCATTTTGCCCGGCATGCTAATGACTCTGCCAGCTCGCTGCCTTAAATAATATTGTAATGTATCATCATCATCATTGTTTAACGTCCGCTTTCCATGCTAGCATGGGTTGGACGATTTGACTGAGGACTGGTGAACCAGATGGCTACACCAGGCTCCAATCTGATTTGGCAGAGTTTCTACAGCTGGATGCCTTTCCTAATGCCAACCACTCCAAGAGTGTAGTGGGTGCTTTTACGTGCCACCGGCACGAAGGCCAGTCAGGAGGTACTGGCAAATATGTTTATATATATATATACACCTTTGTGTATATTTATATTTGTGTATCTATGTGCACAAATATGTATGTGTGTATGTATATATATGCGAAAGTGTGTGGACTAGTCAGGGTGTTGCACTCAAGATCATGAGATTGTGGGTTCGATCCCTAGACTGGGTGGCATGTTGTGTTCTTGAGCAAAACACTTCATTTCACATTGCTTTTGATCAAGGGAGAATGTTGGCCTGCTTGCCCAGCCAGAGGGTGGCATTATTTGAAGGTTAAAACAATGCAAGGTGTATTGTGACCAGTGATGTGTAACATCTGATAGTCTGGTTGGTCATGTGATGTGTGTGTGAGAGGAAGTGAGGACACGTGGTCTAGTGGTTATGGTGTTGCACTCATGATTACAAGATCCTGGTTTCAATTCCTAGAATAAGTAGTGCATTGTGTTCTTGAGTAAGATACTTTATCTCTTGTTGCTCTGTGATCACTTCGACATCTGATGCATGGTACATTGTGCACCTGTTCAAGGATGTCAATTTAATGGAGGGAGTCAGCTTATGTATGGCACATACTTTTGATCACTATAAACAAATCATTTATGTAGGTTGTTTGGCAAAAGAAAAAAAAAAGCTGAACACTCATATGTTGTCTTCGATGGGAGAGTCCATCATGTATATCATCATCATTGTTTAACGTCCGCTTTCCATTGCTAGCATGGGTTGGACGGTTTGACTAGGGACTGGCGAAGCGGATGGCTACACCAGACTCCAATCTGATCTGGCAGAGTTTCTACAGCTGGATGCCCTTCCTAATGCCAACTACTCCGAGAGTGTAGTGGATGCTTTTTACATGCCACCGGTACTGGCAATGGCCACGCTGAAATGGTGTTTTTTATGTGCCACCTGCACAGGAGTCACTCCAATGTTTTGTTCACATGCCACCGGCACAAGTACCAGTAAGGCGAAGCTGGAAGTCTCTCTCCACCCATCCACATATCTTAATACATCTA
This sequence comes from Octopus bimaculoides, assembly GCF_046866305.1. Classification (NCBI taxonomy): domain Eukaryota; kingdom Metazoa; phylum Mollusca; class Cephalopoda; order Octopoda; family Octopodidae; genus Octopus; species Octopus bimaculoides. Next base: position 14,630,677 of record NC_142943.1, read on the forward strand.
TCAATATGTCACACAGATTGTTCTATACATTATACAGAGTCATAATAAGGAGGTAATCAAAAAGATATACACATGGAATTACAAACATTAATATGAAAATAGTTTTAAAATTTTCCAGGTAGTGGTGTATTTTCATCAATGGGTCAAAGATATATGGATTGTATAGAGTTGTTCTATACATATACACATGTATACATATACATACACATTATGTCTGTCACTTGGAATTGAGGATAGTTCATTAATATGTACCACGCTTTTACTGACTGTTTTAAGTAGCTATCTAGCCACTGACAGACATAAGTACACTCACTATTTACTGAGACATACTGGCAGTTGTCAAACAGAGGGAGTTTCAATGCGATCATTTGATCTTCTAGAAATAGCATTCAAATCTCCCTCAAACCTCACCTTGCCATCTAAAAATATAGTATAGACTCTTGGTTAATTATAGTTTTACATACACTATGTTTAACCCTTTAACATTCAAATTACTCTGTTAAATGTGTTGCTTATTTATTCATATTGTTTTGAATTAATCCTGTATTGTCTGTTAGTTGTCAGATTTTTATGAGGTAACTGTTAATGTTTAGAATGATATTGTAGGATAGGTGTGAAGGGCCAGATCTGGCCAGTTTGAACAAGTAGAATATTTTGGCTGGATATGGCTGGTTTAAATGCTAAAGGGTTGAAAACAAACCTGATTTTTGTGGCTGTAACATTTTTGATCATAGGGCTGTTGGGTCAGGACTGACCAGGAGCTAATCAACAACAACAAGAGAGAGAGAGAGAGAGAGAGTCATAGTCAAAAAGACATGATACCAAGTTCCCTGAATCTTTAGCTCTCTGTCTTGCTCCCTGTATTTCTTGCAGACATATCAAATTTTTGTCTTACTGTTTCCGTCTTTATTTCCAGTGACACCACTAGATGTTGTAAAAATTCGGTTACAGAGTCAAAGACAACCCTTGAACCGAGGGCAACAATTCATATACTGCAACGGACTCATGGAGCACATGTGTACGTGTACCAATGGAACTAATGGTAAACCACTGCCATGGTTCTCCAAACCAGGACATTTTTCTGGAACAATAGTAAGTTAAGATTTCTCATTTCCATCTTCAGCTTCATCATCATCATCATGATATCTGGGGGGTTTTTTTTCCGTCCTGGTATGAGTTGGACCAGTTCTGTGCCTTACCATATACTACGGTCCATAATGAAAATGGCCAAACTTTATTGTTGTATATGTCATAGTGTTATTTTTGACTTAAGTTTTATTTTTGGATCCCCTTGTTATTGTCAACCTTTTTTTATATGTACTGGGAGCTTTTTATTGATTTGTGTTTTTTTATACAAAAGTCACTGCCCTCTTGGATGAATTGCTTTGCTATTACCCCTTTCATTTCTTATCTCTCTATCTCTATATGTATGTGTGTCTGTCTGTTGTATATATATATGTCAGTGCCCCTGGACTGGCTCTTGTGCGGGTGGCACATAAAATACACCATTTTGAGTGTGGCCGTTGCCAGTACCGCCTGACTGGCCTGCGTGCCGGTGGCACGTAAAAGCACCCACTACACTCTCTGAGTGGTTGGCGTTAGGAAGGGTATCCAGCTGTAGAAACTCTGCCAAATCAGACTGGAGCCTGGTGCAGCCATCTGGATCACCAGTCCTCAGTCAAATTGTCCAACCCATGCTAGCATGGAAAGCGGACATTAAACAATGATGACGATGTAGGTATGTGTGTGTGTATATGTATATATATATATATATATATATATATATATATATATATATATATATATATATATATAGCTCTGTGTTTTAGAAGTTTGCTATTCAACCATATGGCTTTGGCTTCAGTCTAATTGCACAACACACACACATTTTCAATCACAAGGTCTATCTGGAGCTACAGTAGAAGACAATTGTCTAACGTGCCACATATTGGAATTGAACCTTACACTGTGTGGTTTCAAAGCTAAATTCCTAACTGCACAGCCATGCTTATGTCTCTACTTGCTGAGAGAAAAAGTGCTGTAAATTGATGGTAGAAGATACTAACTGAAGAAGATGACCAAGGAAGATTAAGGAAGAAATTGTTTAGAACATAAGAACCCACAGATAACACAAGTCTTAGATAAATGGAGAGATACTGTAATACAGACTCATTTAGTCTTATATTGATCTTAAATCAATGGTTCATCATCATCATCGTTTAACGTCTGCCTTCCATGCTAGAATGGGTGGGATGGTTTCACAAGAGCTGGCCAGGTAGAAGCCTGCACCAGACTTCTGTGAATGTTTTGGCAGGGTTTTTACAGCTGGATGCCCTTCCGAACACCAACCACTTTACAGTGTGGACCAAGTGCTTTTAAGTGGCACCTGCATTGACAGGGTCACCAAGTACCTTGCAAGACAAAAATCAAAAAAAAAAAAAAATTCTTATTTTGATTATGTTACATTTGTTCCTGTCTGGTATTTTTTCATTTCATATCAGAAATATGAAGCCATGTAACTTAATACCAGACTGCTTAGAAATTATTTGTAAATTTTCTTCTAGGATGCCTTCATCAAAATAACACGTACAGAAGGACTCCGTTCTCTATGGAGTGGTCTTCCCCCAACTCTGTAAGTATTGTTTTTGCTTATTGCCTCATCAGCATTTCCCTTTCTTCATCTATCTCACCCATAATTCTGGATTCTTCACTTCTCTTCCCTGCTGTTAATTCACATCTAATACCGAGATCTGCTTTCCCTTGTGATTTCTAATGAATTTCAGCTTGCATCTGTCACTAAAGAACTTACAGTGGCCAGTTATTACATGTTCATGCTGTGGGTTTGGAGTTTCTTTTGAGATTCAGTAGCATGTCTTTGTCAAGTATTTAATCTGGACTGCTTGAGTTTCTCATACAGACATAAATATCTGAGATCACAACCAAAAGATTACTTACCTGGTTGGCAAAAATCATCTGTTCATCACTACAATTCTCCTACCTTCACTGTGAGGCCTCTGCCTTCGCTACGAGGCCTCTGCCTTCGCTGTGAGGCCCCTGCCTTTGCTGCGAGCCCCCCTGCCCTCGCTGCGAGGCCCCCCCTGCCCTCGCTGCGAGGCCCCCCCTGCCCTCGCTGCGAGCCCCCCTACCCCCCCAACCTCGTTGCGAGCCCCCGCCTTCGTTGTAGCTTCTCTGTCCAGCCGTACCAAATCAGTCTTCATACATGTAAACCATTTCACTTTACTCTTCTCGCTTTGATTTATTACCACATAGCAGGTACGCTATATTTCATGTAACCTCATCTACCTCGTAATTCCACTCACTTTTTCAACTTATTTATGCTAACTTACTCTTAATCACACTCATGCTCACACTTGTACTCAGTCACTCATTCACACTCACTTATTTTCTCTTACAATCTTGCTTTCAATCTTTTATAGCTTCATTCATTCACTTCTCTCTCTCTCTCTCTCTTTCTCAGTTTCAGTCACTCACTCTCATCCTCACTTTCATTCTTTTACTCTATCTCACTCACCCTTTCACTCTCACATTTAGTCATTTGTTCAATACCCTTGTTCCATCATCTTTAAAGTTCACTATTGATGTTGTTCCTGTTATTCATGCTTCCAGAGTGATGGCTGTACCTGCTACAGTTATATACTTCACATCTTATGAACAGCTAAAGTCATTTTTAAAACACAAGCCCTGGGACCATAATGATCTCTGGAAACCTATGGTTGCTGGAATGGTTGCCAGAGGTAAGCAAAATGAAAACCTTATTAATTTCTTCTTCTTCACCTTTTCCTCCTCCTCCCATATCACCACCAACATTACTAACACCACTTGATACTACTGAAAGTATAATCCAACACCATTACCAACTCCACCACTACTCCCTCTACTATAATTATACTAATGGTTTTGTCTTTCTTCTTCTCAGTTTGGGCTGCAACTGTGATAAGTCCTTTGGAACTAGTACGAACCCAACTCCAGTCTTCGAATTTCAGTTATTCTATGATTGGAGGGTTTATCAAAAATGAAGTTTCTCAAAGAGGTCTTGCATCCTTATGGCGAGGTCTAGGGCCCACACTATTCAGAGATGTTCCTTTTTCAGGTTAGTTTGGTTTTCTTTTTTTAAATTTCTCATTGAACTCACACATTCTCTTCTTATTACTTTTTTACTCTATGCTGGCTAAATTATCAGTATGTAGATAAATAAATATTTAGTAGTCTGTTTCAGATTGTCAAAGAGTGAAGAGTATGTTTGATGTAAAAAAAAAATTGGTTTGGCTGTGTGGTTAGGAAGTTTGCTTCCCAACCACATTGTTTAAGGTTCAACTGACCAAAGAATTGTGAGTGGATTTGGTAGATGGAAACTGAAAGAAGTCCATATATATATATATATATATATATATATATATATATATACATATGTATGTATGTATGTATAAATATATAGTTTTAGAAAAAAGAAGCAAAGTTCATGAACTTATCCATGAAAATCCACAGTCACATATAGAAAAATTCGTGCATTTACTTATTAAATTTTCTATATGTGACTGTGGATTTTCATGGATAAGTTCATGAACTTTGGTTCTTTTCTCTAAAACTATATATTTATATATTTATACTTTGAAACTTAATTTAATTTTAATTTTTAATAAATTGAATTTAATTGAGCTTTTACCTGTAAATTTAGATTTTTATCCCTAATATTATTATTATATGTATGTATATATATGTATATATATGTATATATATATATGTATATATATATATATATATATATATATATATATATATATGAGGTCTGATTGAAAAAGTATTGGGGCTGTAGCTATGGTAAGAGAGCTAAAGTACACAGTGTGAAACTGCTTGGCACAGGCTGATCTTGAACTCAGTTGCACATGCACACACTAAGTTATAACAGTCCTGCTCACTTCCCTTGTTTATGGCAGTGCTTGGAAGTAAAGTGTGTAGAGTGTAGTTGTCTCAAAAAAGATCAGGTGTCATTTGTACAGGATCTCCTTGATTGCATTGAGGAAGATGAAAACATTTTGAAAATTGTCATAACAGGTGACGAATCATGGGTCTATTGCTATGACCCCGAAACCAAGGCAAAAATCAAATCCCACTTAAAAGGAACAAAATTTCAAGACTTCAAGGAAAGCCAAGAGAATGTAACGAGGTGGCTGATTGCTATCCCAAGAAAGGGGTTCCAGGAATGCTTCCACCAATGGAAACGATGTTGGATAAAGTCTGGCTTCAAAAGGGGACTATTTCGAAGGAGATTGAATTCTGAATTGATATGTGTTGTACTTTTCTTTTTATAGCATCAGTGACGTTAAAGTTGATATCTTGTCTAATCGTTTCAGGTATATACTGGTTTGGTTATGAAGCAATCAAGGCAAGAATTCTGATGAAAAATATGTCCACTGATATTGAATTTCACGAAACTTTAATATCAGGAGCCACTGCTGGCTCTGTAAGTATGACTGACTCTTATACATTGTTATAAACATTATTTTGGTATTTGAATTATGAATAATCAAGCATGTTGACATCCCATGTGGAACTTGATGTCTGGAAGGTTTCACATGTACCTTATAAATATACTCCTGGTGATCTACAGAGTTGCATGAATTGTCTTCAACTCTTGTTTTAAGCTAATTCACTTTATCATGAGTAGAAGTGAAATTTCAATGTGGTTTATGTGTGTGAGTATAGCTTGAGTAAGCACAGGCATGACTTGAGTGGTTACTGGTGGTCAGTAGAATGCTTGATCAATCTTGCTTGGGTCACATGGCTGCTTTTTTTTGTTATTTGTATTTGCTTTTCTCTCTCTCTCTCTCTCTCTCTCTCTCTCTCTCTCTATATATATATATATATATATATATATATATATATTATATTATATTATATAATATTATATATTATATATATATCATCATTGTCATCATCGTCATTTAACGTCCGCTTTCCATGCTAGCATGGGTTGGACGATTTGACTGAGGACTGGTGAAACCAGATGGCTACACCAGGCTCCAATCTGATTTGGCAGAGTTTCTACAGCTGGATGCCCTTCCTAACGCCAACCACTCAGAGAGTGTAGTGGGTGCTTTTACGTGCCACCGGCACGAAGGCCAGTCAGGCGGTGCTGGCAACGGCCACACTCAAAATGGTGTATTTTATGTGCCACCTGCACAAGAGCCAGTCTAGGGGCACTGGCAATGATCTCGCTCGAGTATGTAAATGTTATATTTGTATCCTGTCAAGCCAATATTTGCTGCTACCTTTTTGCACTCTTGACCCCCTCCTTATATACCTGTTAATTACCTTCCCTTTTTCACCTTTACTTAAGAATCAGATACCAGTTTGCCACTGGAAGGGCATCCAGCTGTAAAATACAATTTCAATTATAATTATAAAGTTTTCATCTAATCCATGGTTTCATGGAGAAAAAACAGACACAAAATGAACAAATGCTATAATCCAGATAAGACAAGAAAATACTTGAATACATCATCGATAATGTGTTAGTCTTTCTTTATCTTCTTATTTGGATTATATTTTACTCTTCAATAAACTCATGAAATGGTTTTACCATTGTGAAAGCTGGATTTTCTACACTTGAAGAATTTTGATATTAGTCTGGAATCCAACCTAAAGCTCAGGATGAATGCTGCATTGGAAATACTTTATCTTTCTACCATCTTAGGACCATTATTATATATATATAATAAAGTAGTTGGATCCAAAAAATTCAAAATGGTTGTGATACAGACAGTTGTTTAGACTCAAACATAAACAAGGCTTGTATAAGTAACACAGAGTAAATGATAACTAATCAGTAAAGTGTATCTACTTGTCTTGCAACTTTTTACCCATTTCCAGTAATCAAGTGTGACTATTGTTAATTTAAATATTAACTGATGCATGCTTCTGTGCATGTTGATGTTAATTTATATGTATGCATGTGTATTTATTTGTGTGTGTGTTTAGGTGCATGTGTATATGTGTATATGTCCATGTATGTATATACATATATGGACCTATGTGTGTATTTGTTCATACTTTTATGTGGTTAAGCACTTAGATATGATCATTTATGGTTGGTGTGAACATATATATTTATTAATACATGTGTGCATGAATATATGTGTACTGACCGAGACCTTTGGAAATGTGCTGTGCGTGAGAAGACCCGGCAAGCCAAGTAAGATCGTTGCCAGTGCCCCTGGACTGGTTCTTGTGCGGGTGGCACATGAGATGCACCATTTTGAGCGTGGCCGTTGCCAGTACCGCCTGACTGGCTCCCGTAGGATTTTCGAGCGAGATCGTTGCCAGTGCCCCTGGACTGGCTCTTGTGCGGGTGGCACATAAAAGACACCATTTCGAGTGTGGCCGTTTTCGTGCGGGTGACACGTAAAAGCACCCACTACACTCTCTGAGTGGTTGGCGTTAGGAAGGGCATCCAGCTGTAGAAACTCTGCCAAATTAGACTGGAGCCTGGTGTTGCCATCCGGTTTCACCAGTCCTCAGTCAAATCGTCCAACCCATGCTAGCATGGAAAGCGGACGTTAAACGATGATGATGATGATGATGATACTCAAGTTTATGGTTTAAGTATGTATGATTTTTTTTATGCATGCATTCATATTTTTTTGTGCATATCCAAGTGAATGCATGCATACATACTTATGTGTGTGTATTACTATTTTTTGCTAGTATGCATATGTGCCTATGTATTCTTTTATATGTTTCAGCTCTATTGCTGTGGCCATGCTGGGGCACTGCCAGTGTATAAATGTGTGTAAATATGTACTTGTATGTGTGTCTATATATATATATATATATATATATATAGGCGGAGGTGCAATGGCCCAGTGATTAGGGCAGCAGACTCATGGTCATAGATTCGCGAAAGGGCCAGCCTTGTCATACTCTGTGTCACACTGAATCTTCCTGAGAACTACATTCAGGGTACACGTGTCTGTGGAGTGCTCAGCCACTTGTACATTAATTTCACAAGCAGGCTGTTCCGTTGATCGGATCAATTGGAACCCTTGTCATTGTAACCGACGGAGTGCCACTATATATATATATATATATATATATATATATATATACACACACACACACACACACATAAGCGTATATGTGTGTGTGTATCTATATCTATCTATCTACACACACATGTATATGTATATTTATGTGTATATACATATGTATGTTTGTGTGTATGTTTTGTTTATGCACACTCTTTCTAGCTCACTGGAATTTGTCAGCAGAGGAAGTAAATAATTGATTACTTGACAAAATCTTACTTCCACTCCCCACTTGACTGTCAAAATGTAGAAGATTTTTCTGTTTCTCTTGGTGAATTCATTATGACAGTTGACCTTTAAGAGACAGGTAGAAAAGTACTCGAATAGAAGGAACACTGGACTCTGCATAGAACTTTAAGGTTACATAATATATGGTTGGTGTGTTTTTTGAAACATATGTAGTATGTAACTACCTATTCTATTCCCTTCACCCACTGATATATATGTGTGTGTGTGTGTGTGTGTGTATGACCTGTGTGAATGTGTATTTCTTATTTTTATATTCATTATACTATTTGAGATAAATGTTTGTGAAATCAGTGACATTAAATTAAACATGAATGTATCTGTTTTTCAGATTGCTGCTATCTGTACGCTGCCATTTGATGTCATCAAAACACATCGGCAAATCACTTTTGGTCTACACTTTCCTGGATGTAAGTTTGTTTTAATTATTTCGGGTACAGGGTTAAGAAATATGTAAGTATAGGGCAACTTGGACTATAGACCTATATTGAGGGCTACATACAGCTCACTTTACACGGAAGGAATGGCAACTATAATCATAGTGTTATTATATTAATATGATTTATTTTAGATTTCATTTTTTGTGTAAGTAAAGTATGGCTGCTGTTATAGCTGTGGTTAAGAAGTTTACATTTTTATCTCATGAGCTCTTTGTCTCAATTGTTTTTACAGCTGGATGTCTTCCCTCGTGTTAATCATTCAGCTTTGAAGAGTGGAATCAGTTTTACTTTTTGTCATTCAGCTAAAGTAAATGGTACAGTCAGAGTTGTAGACATAGCTCTATGGCACATCATAACTGCTCTAATAACTATGTCAGTCTGTGGCTATCACAGGTTAATACTAATGTCATTGAACTGCAAAAAAAAAAAAATAAGATCTAAAATATTTAAGGATTATTCTTTTATTCTTTTTACTCATTTCAGTCTTTAGATTACCACATTTCTGAGGTACTATCTTGAAGGGATCTTAGTCAATAATATTGACTCTAATACTTATTTTTGAGTGATCCTTCCTAAGTCATATCGATTCATAGGACCGGTTTCCTGGTTTCTGTAGCGTATACATTCCCCACATGGATTGGACCCTGGTCTGCTGCAGGATTACTCATTTTTGCCAGCTGAGTGGACTGGAGCAACATGAAATGAAGTGTTTTGTTAAAGAACACAACGCGTCGCCCGGTCCAGGAATCGAAACCACAATCTTATGATCATGAGTCCAATGCTCCGTCTGCTAAATCATGTGCCACCACGTCCTTTTTATCCTTTTACTTATCGAAATCTGTTTGCTTAACTACTAAGTTATAGGACATAGACAAAAACATATGCACACACATACACACACACACATAATAGGATGAGCTTCTGCACAGTTTCTATCCATCAGTTCTATCTACAAAGCATTGGTTAATCCAAGTCTGTAGCAGGATACAGTTACCCAAAATGCCATGATTATGCAACCACCTACATAATAATCCTTTCTATTATAGACACAAGGCCTGAAATTTTTTGGTGGGAGGTAATAAGTCAGTTACATCGATCCCAGTGCTCGACTAGTATTTAATTTATTGACTCCCAAATGGATGAAAAGCAAAGTCGACCTTTGTGAAATTTGAACCCAGAATGTAAAGATGGATGAAATGCCGCTAAGCATTTTACCTGGCATAATAACGATTCAGCTAATTTACTGCCTTAAGTATAAGATTATTGATTTCAAATCTTGACACAAGATCAGCACTTTTGGGGGAGGGAGTAAGTAGATAACATTGGTCCCAATGCTCGACTGGTACTTAATTTATCGACTCCCAAAAGGATGAAAGGGAAAGTTGACCTTGATGGAATTTGAACTTAGAACGTGAAGACAAATGAAATGCTGCTAAGCATTCTTCCCCGTGTGCCAATGATTCTTATTTCTTTATTGCCCGCAAGGGGCTAAATATAGAGGGGACAAACAAGGACAGACAAAGGGATTAAGTTGATTACATTGACTCCAGTGCGTAACTGGTACTTAATTTATTGATCCCGAAAGGATGAAAGGCAAAGTCGACCTTGGCAGAATTTGAACTCAGAACGTAACGGCAGACGAAACTGATGACCATTAACCAAATCTGTTGTTTCATATTTCAGACTTTAGCGTCACCTTACTGGCACATGTGCTAGTGGCACGTGAAAAACAACATTCGAGTGTGATCCTTGCCAGTGCTGCCGGACTGGCTCCCATGCAGGTAGCACGTAAAAAACACCTTTCGAGCGTGGTTGTTGCCAGAACCACCTGACTGGCCCTCGTAAAAGCACCCACTACACTCTTGGAGTGGTTGGCATCAAAAAGGGCATCCAGCTGAAGAAACTTTGCCAGGTCAGATTGAGCCTGGCGCAGCCTCTGGCTCACCAGTTCTCAGTTAAACTGTCCAACCCATGCCAGCATGGAAAGCGGACGTTAAACGATGATGATGATGATGATTGGTGTTGTTTCTATATTTTCTAAAGCTATCCATTTTGTCTCTTGTTCTAGGTCCTGAAACTAATATGTCTTCATCTACATGGTCTTTGATAAAACAGCTTTACAGGAGTCAAGGATTTCAGTCATTATTTGCAGGTAAGCACATATTAGCAAACAGTTTACTGAAATTATAAACAAGGGCCTTGAACTTTTGTTAGAATCATTTGTCTGGAGTGCCTTTGACTGATCAGACAATGATGTCAAGACACCATTAGTCCCAATCTCTTGCACTAAGGAATCGAGTGTATTATGAATATACTTTCATTGTAAAAAAGTTGTTCTGTGATGAAACAACAGTGGTAAGCAGATTCATGTTCAAATCTGCTGGAACATATAAATAAAAATACAAGCCATTCTTGCTGTTTACCCTGTGTATATGACGATTTATTGTTTTTTTTTAAATATTTTGCATTTAGTCTATAAATGCCTTGAAGTTTCTTATTTTTTTCCCTTGCCATTTGATTTTTTTTCTTTTTTGCTCTTTGTCTTCTTTGAAGTGCTTCTGGAAATGTAGACATTACCTTGGAACAATAGTCATTATTAGTAAAATCATTACAGAAATAATAGTATTTTCTTTCAGCGTTTTATATTCTGGGTTCAAATCTTGCTGAGATCAGATTTGCTTTCCAGCTTTTTCCAGGTTGATAAAATGAAGTTCCAGTCAAATATTAGGGGTTAATTGAATCAACTGTGCTCATCCCCAACATTCAAGGACTTATGCTTTTTTTAGAAATCAGTATTTAATGTTGGTTAAATAGCTAACCCACTTAAACACTATGTTCCAGTATTTGGTTTTGAGTTAATTCCCTCTGATATTGATTTTATCTTTCTGCCCCATGAAGTCGATGAACAAAGTACTGGTTTTATTTGTACTAAGGCCAATTCAAATTACTATACCCTTCCCTTACAAATGTGTGGCCTTATGTCAATGTAAGTAATTAGCATTATGTTTTTATTTTATTTTACTAATTATTATATTTTTATTTTTTTGTCTAGGATTGGTGCCACGCCTTGTGAAAGTTGCTCCTGCTTGTGCAATAATGATTAGTTCTTATGAGTATTTCAAGAAAAAATTTCTTAAGCGGAATGAAAGATTGTCTAAAAACTACAAAACTTCCTGATAAACTAACATTACCTAATCAAAATATTTTATAGCAAGAAAGAAATAATTTAGAAAAATTTAACTGCCCCACACTTCATGGAAATTTACTCGTCTTTGGGTGCTCCGCAAGTGAAAAAAAATTGTTAGGAAGATTTTAAAATTTGCATCTTTGAATTATTTATTTTATAGTAAAATTAAACCATCTTTGAATTTTTTTAAAAAAATTTTAGTATTGAAAAATTTCAGGGTAAAATTTCAACATTTCATGTTTATTGGATGGATTTAATACTGATAGGAAATATAAATAAGTTCTCTCTTTTTGCAGTTTGTCTGTATAATCAAAGCAAAAATTTTCCTTCCAAATACCAACTCTGCTTGTGATATATATTTGAGGAATTGTTAATCAGTGCGTATTTGAAGGATGTTTGTGAGTTTCCTTGTCTGCAACTAGACATCTTTGTAGGTAGAAGACAACTACTTGAAATTCTTCATGAACAGCAGACATGAAAATTAAGAAATGCATTTAAAATCTTTTTATGATGTTATAATAACAGATGAGTTCTTTAAGTTAAGATTTATTTCTATATAATTTACATTACTGATCTTGGGAATCATTTATCTTCAGGTAGGAGGAAATTTGGAAATAGGTGTGAACGCTGATTGATGGTCTTTGGGTATGATCTGTGAATAACAGGAAAATGTTGACAGACAAATTTTTCTTGGATATAGTCTTGTGCAAATGAGTATGTATGAAATGAGTCTAATGCTTCAGTATAGAGTGTAGACTTCATGTTAATGTAATACCTCCTGACCTTGATGATAGTAATTAGCAGTTCCCTTCAGCTTCAATCAATCCATCTTGATACACAGAATATAATCACTGCACATACCTCCTAATGCACTGGCAGCAGGATAATCCTATTTTTAAACTGATGATAACGATCACATTGAACAGTGTTTTTCAATAAAGACAAATATATGTTTCTACTAGTAATCTGTAAAGATTATTATTATTATTATTATTATTATTATTATAGTTACGTTAGCAAATGCTGTTGAATTTTTGGATATTGACTCTTGTGGTTTCTTCAGTAGAAGTTTTATGTTGAGATTTGAGTTGAAATGGCTGAATAGCATCAACTGGAATTGACTTGAGATGTGAAACTTCTGGGAAGAACTTGGCCATGGGGACTGTGTCTCAGGCAAATATAGTAGAGCAACTTGCATTCCATTCAGAATATGGTTCCATGTTGAAAAGCTGTTCTATTGGAAGTGATATGGATTCGTAGCTTATACCATAAATTTTGTTTTTCTTTTTTCGAAATTGAACTTTAAACAACCTTATGTACCCATCTTGTTTTGAAAGAAAGAAAAAAAATGTATTTTTTTAAATAAGTTCTTGATATTAAAACTTCCTTTTGTGTTTATTGTTTTTCAAATTGTCCATCTTTTCAGAGATGGTCAGTTTGGTTGATTGCTTGAAACTACTTGCAAACATTGAGTAGCACCTATGTAAGTCAAGTAAGCTTTGTGGTCTCTCGTAAAGTGGTAAAGACCCCCTTCAGTCATGAATGACCATGGGATTGTATTTAGAAAAGTCCCCTCCAAGGTACAAGTCTGGGCAAAGTTGTTTATGAAAGACCAGCAGTTGCCCATGCATTTCAGCCTTCCCTCTCCATGCCACCAATGTTATCCAAGGGAAAGGCAAAGGCTGATACAGCTTGGCACTAGTGACATTGCAGCTCATTTCTACAGCTGAGTGAACTGGAGCAACATGAAATAAAGTGTCTTGCTCAAGAACATAACCCACCACCCAGTCCAGGAATTGAACTCCCTACCTCATGATTGTGAGCTTGATATTCTAACCACTGAGTCATGTGCCTTCAAAACTCTATACATTTAGTCCCTTAGTTGTATCTGGTCAAATGACATTATGGTCACCACTGGTAGACAACACTACAATTTTGTCTGGTCAAATAAAGGGTCAGTTCACTAGTGATAAGTGGCAGCGCAAAATAAAAGGATGAGTGGGGAGCAGCATTGTAACAAAAACCTTATTGACATGAAATAAAGGGATGATGTGAAGTGTTGGGGTGGGGGTGGGGAAGACTTCAGCAACAAGGGTGGAAATCCAAGGTAGTGAGAATAATGAACAAGGGTGGGTTGATGGCCAATATGAAATGATGTTCAATAGTGGTATGGGATGATATTGAAAATGTAGGGTGGGTGACATGGGGAGGTAGTTCCAAAGAGATGGGAAAGTAGGAACACCAAAGTATGGGGATGAAATATGTGCATCTCGAATACAAGTAAGTTCACTGCTATCAATTCTCTGGGAAGAAAGTTTACCAAGAAAATATATCCATAGTATCTCACCATTAATAGTTTCCTTGTGGTGAATTGATGACGGTGAACTTACTGCACATGGTGCATCTCTGCTCTTATACAATTATAATTACAGCAGCTGAGCTAGTGCTATAGTTAGAAGGGTGATGGGAAGTTGGTTTGTGGGGACAGCTTGAATGTAAGGGTATAGACAAAGCAATATGCTTTTAGGACCTCAGTTTTGCTGCAGTAGATGTGTTCTTGAATATAGTCTATTGCCAGTCATTTCAATCCTCTGTCATCTCTTCTGCGAAGCTCAACATCCTGTGGTCAATCTTCACTATTTCATTCCCTGTCTTCCTGCTTCCACAGGTCTTATCGACATTTAGTGGTTGGCACTTTATGCAGCTGTCCTCATCCATATGCATCACATGACCAAACCAGTGCAGGCTTCCCTCTTACTACATCTAATATATCTTATGCCCAATTCTTTCTTAAAATATTTATACCCCATCCCACGTGCACATTCAGCAGAGCATGCTGGTTTCATTTCTTCCAAGCCTTTGCACTTTGTCATGTATGCATACTGACACATGTCCAATGGAGCATGCTAGCTTCATTTTCCTTTTTAGTCTTAGCATATCCTCTACATTCACAGGCCATGTTTCACTACTATGTAGCATCACTGTTTGTACACGAGCATCATACAATCTGCTTTTCTCTCTGAGAGAAAAGCTTTTTGCTATTGACAGAGGTAATAACTCTGAACTTATATATATGAACTTACTGTAGTCCATTATGGAAACATTTGTACAGTAGTAATTTAAATAAATCTTTTACAGTAATGTGGGTATTCTGTTTTGATGTGAACAGATTCACTAATTAAAAAGTTTTCTTTTCCTTAGTTCACATCTTTTCTATATTGAGTTCTAGGTTGTGAGTGGAGGCGAAATGCCCAGTGGTTAGGGCAGCGGACTCGCGGTCATAGGATCGTGGTTTCGATTCCCAAACCGGGTGTTGTGGGTGTTTATTGAGCGAAAACACCTAAAGCTCCACGAGGCTCTGACAGGGGATGGTGGCGAACCCTGCTGTACTCTTCCTCCACAACTTTCTCTCACTCTTTCTTCTTGTTGCTG
Source organism: Octopus bimaculoides (assembly GCF_046866305.1). NCBI lineage: Eukaryota > Metazoa > Mollusca > Cephalopoda > Octopoda > Octopodidae > Octopus > Octopus bimaculoides. The sequence goes on from NC_142943.1 coordinate 14,646,087, forward strand.
TTGTACCTGTATTTCAAAGGGCCAGCCTTGTCACACTGTGTCACGTTGAATATCCCAGAGAAATTTTTTAAGGGTACACGTGTCTGTGGAGTGCTCAGCCACTTGCACGTTAATTTCACGAGCAGGCTGTTCCGTTGATCGTATCAACTGGAACCCTCGACGTCGTAAGCGATGGAGTGCCAACAGCAACTCTAGGTGGTGATTATTTGTTTGTGCCTTACAAAACATCTTGATACACTTTTACATTGAAATTGTACGATATATTTAGGGAAAACACTTGCATGCTGAGGGTGCAGCTTTACTCTGTCTCTGAATGCAGGTATTGATGTCTTATCAGGTGTTGCAGCAGCTCTGTATGTGTTTTGGCCCCTTCCTTCACAACACCAGAGCTGCCTGGGTGTCGCCCATCGCTGTAGGTGACAAAACTCCCACACAACATTTGAGTCAAATGTTACAACCCTAGGCCAGATGTTTCTACCATTCTTGTTGCTTGTTAAGATTCAGTGAAAGTTACAACATACGTACACTGTCAATATACATTTCTTGACAACCTGAATAAACTCAATATATAACTACTCTGCAAACCTACAGAAACTGTCATTTTATGGTGGAAGTTAACTCAAGTTTACAAGAAGTCATCATAAACAGTCAATAGATAGCAGTGTTCAACATACAGCTTGTATACCGCAGCAATCAATATTGCCAACATATTGGGGCCATTCCGTAAATAATGCGGTGTTTCCAATTGCATGAACTAAAAGTTGGAGGGGGATGAGATAAACTACTTGCATCAACTTGGATTTGGTCATTCAAGTCAGCACTAGAAGGAAAACGACCATCTTTGGGTTCAAGGCGAAAGGTTCTTCCATCAGGATAGTGCTCGGTCACATACAGTGGGGATGACATTCCAAAGGCTGGAACAGTTTGAATAGGAAACAATGCCCCAGCCACCATATTCACTGGACATTACCCTATCTGATTATCATTTATTCCACAGTCTTCAAAATAATTTGAACGGAAAATATATGAATCCTGTAGATGAGGTCAGAACAGTACTGGAGGAGTATTTTTCATCACGGATAAGTGAATTTTGGAAGAGGGGCCTTGCAAGTCTACCAGATAGATGGAAGAGAATTGTAGAAAATGAAGGAGTGTATATTTTAGATTAAAAAAGAACTTTTTTTATCTTAATTTCGAAAAATAAAAGTATAAAAAAATTGCATTATTTATGGGATGACCCAATACATATCTGCAATGTTAACTCTTTTAACAATAAAGTTACCAAATGTAATGCTTAGATATTCACATTGTTTTGAATTAATCATGCATTGTCTTGTAGCTTTGGATGTAATTGGTTTATTTTTAGAATGACATTGTAGGGTAGGTGTGAGAGGCCAGATTCAACATAAAACATGTAGAGTATTTGGGCTTGATATGACCAGTTTAAATGCTAAAAGTGTCGACATAATGAATTGAAAGAGTAAGTCTCTTTATTGTGATGGCCTGCTTGAAATAGCAGCCAAATTTTCCTCACATTAGATATCATCATCCTAGATACATTAAATATAAATCAAAGACGAATATTCATGGCTGGTATGTCTGAGTATAGGTCTTCTCAACCAAGGCTGACCTTAGGCTAAACAACAGTTTAATAGAATTCAACATATATGTATTTCTGTTGGTTTCAGCAATTTTCTGATTTCTATTTGTAGAGGTTAATCATTTGAATAAATATAATCTCATTAGTAACCTGTTTCATGCATTCACACATTCTAGCAACATGTGAAAAAAAAAAAAAAAAAAAAAAAAAAAAAAAAAGAAACTCAGGAATTTTACTAAAAATTAAAATGAAAAGAATCCTTTATTTCTACATAATCTAATGAGTTTCTTTCTCTTTGTCTGTGTGTTTGTCTTTTTTATCTGGTTTCAACTTCTCGGTCTTTTTGGGACAGTGTTTAGTGCCGAATATCTCATCTTTAGATGGCACAATGCGAATGCAAGGCTGGAAAGGGCTCCAGACGTAGCTGAGTTCAGGTGTGTTTGTCCTGCAAGGGTATGGCTGTTTGAAGCACTTGTAATAGTCAGATGGGGCATGGCACACAAATTCCATAAACTCCAACTTGCGTGGCAAATCTTCTTCTGGTCCTGCAATGTAACATGAAGAGAACATAAATTAACAAGAGTACCAGAAAGCTTCAAAGACCAGAAGCAAACGAATCTACAAAATTTCAAAGACCAGAAGCAAACTAATCTATAAAATTGTTGGAGTTATCTCCCTTATTTGTTTTCATCTTGCTAAATAAAAATGTCATCATCATCATCATCAGCATCATCATCATCGTTTAACGTCCGCTTTCCATGCTAGCATGGGTTGGACGATTTGACTGAGGACTGGTGAAACCGGATGGCAACACCAGGCTCCAGTCTAAATTTGGCAGAGTTTCTACAGCTGGATGCCCTTCCTAACGCCAACCACTCAGAGAGTGTAGTGGGTGCTTTTACATGTCACCCGCACGAAAACGGCCACGCTCGAAATGGTGTCTTTTATGTGCCACCCGCACTATATGCAACAGTATCAGTACTAGATTAAAATAGCCTTCTAGATTTAATGTAAATAGATTGCAAAGAAGCAAATTTACTGTCAATTCAATTCTCAATCTAAGCCGTTGCAAAGACCTTAAGGGTCTAATTCCACAGTGAAACTAAATACTTATGGATACAATTCCATATATCAGATAATTATTTGTTCATAAACCAGACTGTATAGTGAATATGTATGTGTATTGTAACTAGGTTAAGGTTTCATTGTCACGCTGATACATATAAGTTCATAAAAGAATACATAAATAAAAAGGAATTACTTACCTAAGATATATGTGCTGGGATCAAAGCGATTTTTGGGGCTTGACTGTGTAGGAAGCAGCCAGGAAATAACTGCACTCTTTTCATTATATTGATCTTGTAACAAACCTCGTAATTGTGCATAGTATACAGACTGTCCATCGTCATCAAGGAGGGAAACTATATCACCGACCTGATAGTACAAACCCTAGGGAATCGAGAAAATTGAAAAAAATTAGACATAAGAAATTACTATCAAATAATATTTAGAGTTAGGTGAGTAGATAGAGTGCTGGTCAGTTGGGCCGAAAAGCCACTCATATCTTGTCTGTGCCAATTAACTGTGACTAGAAGCAGAGCAGAAGGGTTTCATTCCTTGTTTAACCCTTTAGCATTTAAACCAACCATATCCAGCCCAAATATTCTATTTGTTTTATGTTAAAACTGGCCAGATCTGGTTTTTCAAATCTACTCTAGAATGTCATTCTAAAAGTAAAGAATCACATCATCAAAATCTCAAAGCTAAAGCTAAGAGACAATGCAGGATTAATTCAATACAAAGTGAATAAATTAAGCAATATATTTGACTGAATAATCTGAATACTTAAGAGTTAGTTCTTAATTAAAACTTGCCATCATAATTTTATGTAACAACTGTTCTTTTCTTTACCTTTTAGCCACGGACTGTTACAAGTCTTCCAAGACTGGAGGAAGGAGGGAAGTATCCTCAGATTGGAAACCTGGCCCTAATGTTTGCAATAAAGTACCCAAGGTCTTAGGTGGTGGTGTTTTTGTTAAGTTATGCAACAAACACCAGCTTAAAAATGAACAAATTAGTTATTTAACTAAATTTCTCTTAATTTCTTGAATATTTTCAAAATTAATCAAACCACATCTTGCATTTTGTTAGATATATATTTCAAAAAGAATTAAGCTGGCTCTCAGCAATTGGCACAAATTTGCTACACCACCCATACAGTCATAGTAGGGAAAAGAAATCTGTGTTGATAGTTTCTGTTACTTAAGTGACCTAAATAGTGATGATGTGGTAGCAGAAGTATAGAAAATATCATAACTAGGATATTGGCAGTGCTGTTTAGCTCTAGATCAGCTCTGATCCAGATAACCTATGATCAAAGTTGGAAACTGTGTAGAAGCCCATAACATATATATCAGACAGGCATCTGTTGGTTTCAAAAGACCATGTATTTGTGCCTGGAGAATTTGAGTCAGCTGATAGCAGTGCAGCATCTGCTGTGGCTGTACAGGCCCACATGGGAGTGGCAGACTTGCATGTAGTGACTGCATTTGAAGAAGCTATGTAACATCTTCCTTAATGATGTGTAATGTTGAGGGAGTGGCCAGGTCAGACGATTTATGCAGGAAGAGAGATGACTGCTGCTATACTCACATCATCATTTAATGTCAGTTTTCTATGCTGGCATGAGTTGGATGGTTTGTCAGGAGCTGCACCAGGCTCCATTGTCTGCTTTGACTTGGTATCTACAACGGGATACTCTTCCTAATACCAGCCACTTTATAATGTTTTGGGTGCTTTTTATGGGGCACCAACACCAGTGTTTTTTACGTGGCACCATCACAGGTGTTTAATTGCTGCAAGCTGACTGTGGAATGCACATATGACGGAGGAAAAAAACACATGGAGAGATTTGGTGAAGTGATATCTCAGGATGGTCTGACTTCTAGATGAAGTATATGTGATTCAGTAGAAGGCCAATATATTGTATGGCAAACCTGTTAAACTCATACCAAGAAAGAGAAACAGGTGGAGGAGAAGGAGGCAATGGTGAAGGTGAGATCACTAGCTGCAGGTAATTAAGAAAGAAAGCATGTTAATCCTTTCGATACCAATCTGGCTGAAACCGGCTCTGGCTCTACATACAAATGTCTTGTTTTTGTAGGTTTTGAATCAAAATCTTCCACCAAACCTTAGACGCAATTTATGTTCCTAACACAAGCTGAATGATAACTAAGTTATTTTACTAAATTTTTTGTTATATTTAAAGTAATTGAAAGAAACATAGCATCTCAAAATAAATACAGTAATGAAAGGGTTAAACATACTAATATCATATAGAGATAGAAGGAGGATCTTTCAACTTTCAATTGTCATTGGACCACAGCCATGCTGGGGCACAGCATTGAAGGGTTTTAGTCAAACAAATTAACTTTGATACTTATGTATATTTTAAAAGTCTGGTACTTATTCTACTGGTCTCTTTTGCTGAACTGCTGAGTTACAGAGATGTAAACAAACCAACACCACTTATCAAGCAGCATGGAGGTGACAAACAGACACAAAGACATATTTAAAAAAAAACAAATTCTATTATAACCAGTTCTGCCATGTTAGCATGGGTGTGAAAGGTTTGCAAATTTTGAACAACTGAAAAATAGTTAATGAAGCCTTTCCATGCAGTTAAACTGCTCAGTTAAGAAGTTAAAGCTGTTGTTAGCCGAGTAGACCGAGGCAAATATCTAGGTATACTTTTCAACTAACTCTACCACCAAAACCACATTCAGCTTCTCCATTTTCTATGTATTGAGGATAAGTTTATCAAAAGTAAGCCAATGAATGACCTGGAAAAGGTTTGGGCCACAAACTTTTCACCTCAAACTAAATTGTGTGTGTGTGTAGTATTGTGTGGCTTGGTCTTGTCTAATGTAGGCAGCTTTTCATACTCAATCGTGTTGAATCCTAGAATGTTTTTGGACTGGCTGTTAAAAGTAATGAAAGGTTCAACTTACATTGTAGAAAACACTGTCCCCTGACACAATGGTGGATACAGCTGTTGGTGCTTTGATCGGATGCTGGAAGATTACAGAAGATCAAAGACATTAGTCAATTCAAAACCTAAATATATATATATACACACTAAATAACACAAATATACATATACCGTACATTATAGATCCATACACACACCACGAATGTATCAGGCGAATATAGATATCACATTATACAGTGTTATATCACTGGTAAAATAGTAGGAAAGCTGCTTCGTGATTCTCTTTCAAATACCATTCTATTGTCTTAAAAAAAAAGGGGAACATATTAGATGGTGTGATCCTAGATGCACCGTGTTTGGAAAACAAACATGATAAAATGGCTACGTTTAGAATGTCTTTCGCTCGTGCGTCTGTTTGATCAGAATTGAGGTGGGGCTAAACGATAGCAGCTTCCGAGGTTGACTTATTTCTTCCTCAAACAATATGTAAACCTAAAACAACCAATACATAACATTTATAATGCGCTTCAATCATTACACGAAAATGAAGAACAACCCGGAAAGAGGCTGTCTCTTGTTCAAATAAACATTTCACATATCTGCAACAGCAATCACCGTAAGCAAACGGCGGTAATCTCTAAACTAATTAGTCTCTTCGCTGTCAGCTCGACTTTCTAGAAATAGCATTTAAATCTATTTTAAATCATATGATAGTATTTAATAGAAACAAGGACACTGAATAAATATAGTTCTAGGAAAGTGATGTCACAGAAAAAAGGTAGCATGACTACGACAACTTCTTGTATGCTTGATTAAGGCTAATCTCCCGGCGTTAAACAGCAATCATAACACGAATAAAGATAGCACAGCCATCACAATCTACAACAACGACAATAACAACACCATTAGAAGCAATCATGCAAACCAAATGCAAAAACAAAACAGACCGTTTTCTTAAAAATATTTCGGCGACTTTTGCCTTTGGTCCCCAGCGATTTCGATGTTGTCTGTATCCGATTTTTGGTCGGACGAATACGGGAACTTTTTCTAAGAACTGGTCCTGCAGATGACGAATGAGAAGTAGAGTTTTTAGTAGAATTGGTTGTGCTGCCAGTGGCACCGTCTGGGTTGTCTTTGTTGCAGGACTTGACACCACAAGAATTACAAAGGATTTCTCCTTGGCTTCCTTTGCGCCACATTGTCGAAGACGTCGACTTACAAGAAGAACACACAGGCTTCATTCCGAATGGCATATTGTTTTGATTACAAATTTTCTATTTATTAACTTAAATACAACTTGATGTTTGTAAATGACATTTTAGCAGCATATTCTGTCAGATCGTAGAATAACAATGAAAAGAGCGCGCTCAGGGGAAATGATACAACGGTCTATAAACCAGTGTTACTTCCCCTTGCTTACAAATCGCATTTCATCTGTCAAGGAAATATGATCACTCGATCCATTAGAAATAGCAGCCAAATCACTCCCAAACTGCATCCTTCCATTTTAAAGAAAGAATACATTGAATAATGTAGCCTCGAGTATGTTCGATCAGGGCTAACTTGCAGTTAAAAGCAACGACCGTATTTATCAGAATGATGAGAATGCTTAGCACCAAGTTAAATCCGATGGAGTAAACTTAGAGTAGCTCTGTGATTAAAGTCACTCCAGGCGTGACTTCATCCTTTTTTTTTTACCACATTTAAAGTGACTTTGTTTACAGTCTCAAGCCTATCGTTTCTTTCCTTTTAAGACGGTGATGTTTTATTTAATGAAGGTATGGCTACTGTTTCTAGCGGGGCGAGTGACCACGTAAATTGTTTGCATCGTTAAGATGTGTAACTGCTGGTCCAGTCATCAACATTTCACAATTCCTTATCGCTGTGATTCCTTACAAAAAAAAAAAAAGCCCTCCAGGTCATAACCTGGCGTGTGTGTCGAACAAATGCCTCGCGTTCTTTAGTTATGACTTTTCACATTCTAAATTGTGATATAGACCTTGAGCTGAGATGCTGAATGGTACAGAAGCGTAGCTAGGGAAAGGAGAGGGTGGATAACGCTTTTATGGGGGAAGCACTCACGGGTGGTCTGTCGCATAGGCATGTATATGCTGTACTGAGTAGATGTGGGACTCGAGGACTGATCCGGGTGGCATATACCCGAGTTATGTCACTGGATCGGGGACAACTTTGTCTTCCATATTTATGGTGTCGATAAAATAAAGTATTTATCAAGTACAGTAT
>NC_142943.1:14656421-14661421 GCF_046866305.1 Octopus bimaculoides
CAAATTGCATCCAACCGTCTGTGAAGAAAAGAAAGGAAGGACAATGAAGTCCCTGATATTTAAAAAAGACAAATTAGCCTTTAATCGCGAATCTGGTTAATTAAGTCTGACCTAGGGCTAAATGATAACAATAACGGTAATGTGTGTATTGCTTACTTATTATAATCGGGCTTAATTCTCTCTGTTTATCCCCTTCAACCCCTGAACATTACTATTTTGGGTTCCAGGACTCTTAGGGACAGTTGCTTGGTTTCCGTAGTGTATAACTAATCAAGACTACAATATCCACACCGCCTGAACGGGACGCCAATCCGATGCTGAGTTGCTCATTTACAGCTGAGCGGACAGGAGCAACATGAAATAAAGTGTTTTGCTTAAGAATACACAGCACACTGTCATTTAGGTATTAATATAGGTAGTATGTACAATATTAGGAATCATAACAATATCTGTAACAATAATAAGATTAGCATCTCGGAATTAAATCCTAATAGAATTAAGTTTTTAAGTGCGAATGCAAAGACCAAGAATGTGGTTTATCAATGCAAGGTAATGTCTCACGCTGATGTCTCGTTTTACGTAGGTAGCTCATCGATGCAGGTCTCCAAGAGAATATCGAACCATTATTCTTTATTCAGGGATAGAAATAAAGCTAGCACCACCGGCCTAAGTAAATTTATTTGGGAACTGAAAGATTGCAATAAACAATTCTCTTTGGAATGGTCTATACTGGCTACCTCAGTTCCCTACGACAAAGGTAAGGATTTTTGTCCTTTTTGTAACTTGGAGCTTTTCCATATTTTGTTCTCCAAAAATCGCTTAGTTAACCAGATAACACAGAGGGCGTATCGATGTCAGCACTACAAGAGACATACCTTCATTTATTATCTTCGATTCCATCCTTCCCACTAGTTTAGGTTTTAAGTATTATTATTATTATTATTTTATTATTATTATTATTTTTTTATTTTATTTTATTTATTTATTTATTTTTTTTTACCAAACGTCCTCTGAATGATATCTACTTCTACATTCACCGCCACTTGTCCTTTATTTTCCCCTTCTATAGTTGATTAAGTAATTTCCTTCCCAGTAATGCTACTTGAGTTGCCTTGTTACTTTGTCTTAATATACCCGATCTTCTCCTTGTAAGCATGTATATTGTTGTTATTATTATTTCTCAACAAAACATCTTGTACCTTGTTCTTCCATTGATTTGCGTTAACATCCGTATATTAATATATTACAAGGTAATGATGTTTCATTTATCATGTTTACATTCTTCGCTTCAAATCAGTATGTTATTAATCTTAATATTTTTAATATAATCTTAAACAATATATATTTCTGCCTCCACCACCACTTGTTCTTTATTTTCCCCATCTATAGTTAGCTAAATAAATTCTTCCTAGTAATGCCACACTGGTCGTTGTTCGTACCATTGGTAACTTCAACTAAATATTTCCGATCTTCTCCTTGTAAGCGTATACATTATTATTATTATTATTATTATTATTATTATTATTATTATTATTATTATTATTATTATTATTATTATTATTATTATTATTTCTCAACTAAATATCCTGTACCTTGTTTTACCATTCACTTGCGTTAATGTCCGTATAATAATATAATATATTACTAGGCTATGGTGCTTTATTTATTTTTTATATTTACTTTCTTCGCTTTATATTAGTATGTTATTAGTTTTTTTCCTTAAGGAGAAATTTTTTAAATATTTGATGAACTCTCTTGATTCTCTCCCTTCCTCCACATTTGAATTAGCATTTAGCTTACGACTTCAGCTTACTTTACTGTGATCCATTTTGCCCCCCCCCCATTTTAATCATTTAATTTAAACATTTAGTATAACGTTTACAGCCCCCTCCCTTTATAACTCTATGTAAACAAGCGTTCTTACTTCTAACGGTCACTTACTTGGCCATGTAATATTATAACTCGTAAGTTACCTCATCATTTCGCATTTGTCTTGCTTCTATATGTCGGTTCCCTGACGATGAATATATGTGGAATTCCAGCAGCTCTTACTTCTTTGGAGTAGTGTACACATATATTTTGAAACATATGTAGGAATTAAAGGAACTTTTATTTATTTGCGTTTTGCTCCATTTATTGTTATTATTCATATCTACTCAAAATGCATCACTTTAACTTGGTATCTCTACCTATAAAACGGGTGTGATATCCATGGTTTTTTGTGTAATTTTTGCTACCCATGGTAACTATTAACATATTTACATTGTCAAGGTTTTTTAAAACTGAGATAATATTAATATATACATAAACTTATATATATATATATATATATATATATATATATATATATATATATATATATATATATATATATATATGTATTTGCTATGAATTAAATTAATGAATTCAACGGGATACACCGTCTGCAAGTAGTTGGGTTCAGCATATTATCCTCCATTTTCTAATTGTTACACACACACACACACACACACACACACACATATATATATATATATATGGGGGTGAATTGAAAGGTGTACGCAAACTAAAATGTGTACAACCTATCGTCTTAGCTTATATGTTACCAACAATGTGGTTCTCAGAGTATGCAATGTTGCATTAAATTTTTACTCTACGTGAAATTGTGACCATGTAAATTTTAAAATGCAATTTGTTTTTGCTAATGGGAAAAATGAAAAAATAAGAGTGAATAATATTTATTCTATGAGTGCTGTGTATTAAGTCTATAAAACTGTGCATAAAATATATAAAGTGTATATACATATATATATATATATATAAAGTGCATTAAGTAATCATCGTATTCCATTATCTTTCACTTTTCAATGAGTAGCAGATATGCTACTATCTTTTGATACAGACAACTCAGGCTATGCTTTCAGGTTTTTTGGATAGAATTTTCAGAAATAACCCAATAGCTTTAAGATTAATTCACGGGTCGCTCTAGTTATTATTATTATTATTATTATTATTATTATTATTATTATAGAAGGCAGCGAGCTGGCAGAACCGTTAGGTCGACTTTGCCTTTCATCCTTTCGGGGGTCGATAAATTAAGTACCAGTTGAGTACTGGAGTCGATGTAATCGACTTACCCCCCCCCCCCACCAAATTGCAGGCGTTGTGCCAATAGTAGAAAGAATCATCATCATTATTATTATTATTATTATTATTATTATTATTATTATTATTATTATTATTATTATTATCATCATCATCATCATCATCATCATTATTATTATTATCATTATCATCATCATCATCATTATTATTATTATTATTATTATTATTATCATTATTATTATTATTATTAGTTTAAATGGTTATAGTTGATAAATTTCAGGCCTTGTGCATAAAGAAGAAAGGATTATTATAGAAGGCAGCGAGCTGGCAGAACCGTTAGCACACCGAGCAAAATGCTTAGCGGCATTTCGTCCGCCTTTACGTTCTGAGTTCAAATTCCGCCAAGGTCGACTTTGCCTTTCATCCTTTTGGGGTCGATAAATCAAGTACCAGTTAAATGCAGGAGTCGATGTAATCGACTTACCCCCCAACCCCAAATTGCAGGCCTTGTCCCAATAGTAACAAGGATTATTATTATTATTATTATTATTATTATTATTATTAGTAGTAGTAGTAGTAGTAGTAGTAGTAGTAGCAGCAGCAGCAGCAGCAGCAGCAATAGTAGTAGTTTAAATGTTTATAGTTGGTAACATTCCGCTAATCCAAAAGCAAACTTGTGGTTCAGGTAGCTCTTCTTGAAACCACCTTTACTTGCCTTTATATAATTTGATTTTAAACTCGAGTCTTAATTTGTCACATCCCGTTAATCGAACGGCAGTCTTGAAAAGGTGTCAACCCTTGAATTAATTCAATTGTGGCGATTTTAGCAACATGCATAAACCTTTAGATTTGTTTTTTCTCTTCAGAGTTGCGTGGTGGTTTTATTGTGAACGGTCAGTTTCTTATGGTATCTTTATTCCTTTGCTAAATCGCGTGTTATTTGTCTATCGTAGCTGAATAAATAAAATTGACTTTCGTGACGATACATATTAGTTATTTTTGTTTTAAACTTTTAAGTGGTTAGTAGTTTAATTTCAGAAATGATATTTCTTAGCAGTGCCTAAATTACATTTTCTTGTGACGATTAAATACGTTTGCATCTGATTTTGAAATTCTTGACCTCAACTCTTTTCAGCTGCCATATGTATCTACATAGGACGGTGGCATTTCTCTTTTCATAATACTTGAAGGTATCTTTATGGCTTAAGTAGCAGATGTTGAAGTTACCGTTATGTACAATAGTGTGATTTAATTTTAACAGAGTTTAATTTGTGTGATACATCATCTTGGTATGATATAGCGTTAGTGATGCATTACCTTCAAGGGGACCTAACTCTTAAATTGATTAATATTGTGCTCTCCAGGTCTTTATATTACTCTTTTTCTGTTGCTCTTCTGTATTATATTCTCAATGTTCGCAATACAGCTAGAGCTAAATTTGATCTGCTATCTGTTGGCTAGTTTTAATTTGTATCAAAATGTAAGGAATATACCGTATTAGCCAATGAAATATTGTACTTATATTCTCTTCCCACTGCTTTTTTGTCCCCCGCACCAAACAAATTATACTGTTTCTCTTATGTACATACATGTAATATACATACATACTCTCTCTCTCTCTCTCTCTCTCACACACACATGTGTGTGTGTGTATACACAGACATGACAGAAATAAATAGATACCTCATAAAACATCGTTTCACGTTTATTTTAATTTGAAAAGGTTTATATTTTTTTTATTAATTGTGACTGTTTAACCATTCCATGTACAAAAGTGTGGAAGACTGCGTGCGTATCGAACTCGAGAGCTTAATGAGATATCTCGCCCAAAGTAAGGAAACCTTGCTAGTGACAGTTAGGAACGAGGGAGTATTTAAAGCAGAGAAAACAGGAAAAACAAAGGAAGAAGTGCAAAA
>NC_142943.1:14666421-14673921 GCF_046866305.1 Octopus bimaculoides
AGCGATTCTGCTAAACAAATAAAATGTCAAATGTTTTGGTGCGTGACTTTTGGCCCAAACTTCATTTATTGTTACGTTTTACTTATAATATTTTGTTATCATTACATTTAATGCATTGTTTAATCGAAGTATCTGTTTATGCACACGTTAATTTATATTCCACCATAGGCGCATGGCTCAGTGGTTAGAGCGTCATGAAATAGCGAGTTCGATTCACGGATCGGGCTGTGTGTTGTCTTCTTGAGCAAGACACTTTATTGCACGTTGCTCTAGTTCACTCAGCTGTAGAAATGAGTTGCGACGTCACTGGTGCCAAGCTGTAATGGCCGTTGCCTTTCCCTTAGATAACATTAGTGCCGTGGAGAGATGAGGGTAGTATGCATGGGCGACTGCTGGTCTTCCACCCTATGATCATTCATGACCGAAGGGGGTCTTTACCCTTTACTCTTTGTTACCCTATAAACTCCACCTTCAATTTCCATACTAACGATTTTCTTGACTGCTATCACCTGGAAGGAATTTCCTTTCGATTATATCGTCGCGCTTTCTTGAGTACATTGGTATAAAAACACACAGTTACTCTTTATTATGGATTTGGCAGACTGGTGAAGACTATATTTAGCTGAAGAGGTTTAATAAGACCAAAACATATACGACGGAATTGTTTCTGTGTGTACCAAAGTTCAGATTAATTTCCACTATTACTCTCCCATCGTTTCTCTATTTCTAATTTTAATCAGAAAACATGCTCAAAAATTTCCGTCCGACCCGTGCGAATATGGAAAAGTGGACGGTAAAACGACGACGAAAACGATGATGATGATGATGATGATGATGATGATGATGATGATGATGACGACGACGACGACGACGATGACGATGACGTTGAAAACGACGACCATGATGAAAATGAGATCTGGAGTTGCCTCCCCAGCCCGTCTTGGCTGGATTTATGCATTTATTCGATGTTTACTTCTCTACAATAGAGGAAGAATTTTGATATGTTATCGCTTTCTTGCTTGTCACATTAGGTGTGTTTGCACTTAGTAACAAATAAAAATAGGCTTGTCTGCCTGTCTGCCTGTCTGCCTGCTCGATCATGGCTGACTTAGAGATGACTTCCAAAAAAAAAAAAAAAGAGAGAAAAAAAGAGAAAAGGTGTAAAGAAATGTATGTTACTTTTTTTTGTGTATGAGAGTGTTGTGGGAAAAACAACCGCAGCACAAGAACGATTGTTACATAAACAAACAGAGCCAGAATAAGAACAAAAGAAACAAAAAACAACAACAAGCAAAACACAAACATAAAAACAAAACTTGAAAACAGTTTCAACTATTTATTTTGTTTCGATGCTTTCATATTTGCATGTATACGCATTTGCCATTTACACGTTATCGATAAAACAGATATCCCGAGTCTTTCTTTCTCTTTTTTTTCTCACTCACTCTCTCTCTCTCTTTTCTCATACATACATACATACATACATACATACATACATACATACATACTTACATGTATACAAACATACATACATACATACGTACTTACATGTATACAAACATACATACATACATACATACATACATACATACATACATACATACATACATGCATAATAATACATATCTATATATATATGAAGTCTGATCAATAAGTATTCGGACTGTTGCCATAGTAACGAAGCTAAAGCACGCAGAGTAAAGCCACTCGGCACAGATTGTCCATGAACTCTGCTGTGCATGCGCACTAAGTTTTAAAGTTCTAACTCACTTCCGCTGTTTACAGAAGTGCTTGGAAGGAAGGTGTATAGCGTGTGCTCGTCGCATTGACCATGACAGAAAGTTGTCATGGCGATGCCTGCTCAGAGACCTACGCAAATTTGTAGAAAGTGTCTGGAGAGGAGTGTATGAGCCGCACCAGTACTAGAGGGGTGTCGACAGCACTAGAGAAGTAACCATGTTCTCGATAGAAGTCATAAAGCCACGTCTCTGGCCGTTCACCAGCCTCTTCATCGAGTGAGAAGCATGAGTGATAGACGTGTGAATAATAGTGAATAGAAAAATGTGCAATAAGGGGTGGAATGATTGGAGTATTCACAATTCTGAAATAGGTACATATATTAAAGGCAATGCAACGTGACTGAAATAATAGGCGGATGACAGACATCTATGATTATTAGCACTACTTATCTCCTATGTATTTTTAAACAGCTTTTATAATTCATACAACATGAAATACAAATAACACTATCATTTGAAGCAATGCCCCACCTGCTAATAATAACAACCAGATCACCCTCAAATCACACTCTAGATTCCTAAAAAGAAAAACGGTTCTTTATGTAATGTTATCCTAGATACAACTAAACAGCGATGACAGGAGCCTAGGATGTGTGAGAGAAAAGAAGCTAGAGTATACCAAAAGTCAGAATGATAGGCAGTACAGGAGAGGAGAGTGGAGGTAGATTGCATAGGGCACAAGCAGTCCAATGTAGCCATTTATATATAGGCTACAACATGGGCCTAAAGGAAGGGATAGAGTGATGTGAATGGTGGAAAAAGGAACGCAACTCAGTGGGCTCTGTACCAGTGAACGACACAAAGGACGATTAGGGAAAGTGCCAAAATAGGTGAGTGGTATCGTTAGTTACACTGGAAACTGTACATGGTTTTAGAAGTGGTCTACTGGCATTCCCAGTCACAAAGGTAACTGTTGTATAGTGAAACAGTATACCACTCCCGGTAAAAAGTGGTAGGACACAGCCATTATAAATAGACCAGCAGGCGGTCGTCAAGAGAGGGTCGTGAGTTGAAGAGTTGAGAGTCGACAGTTCTAGTCGGTGTCTTGTGGAGCTATCAGTGATAGTAAGACAGAAGTTAGAGTTTTACTATTCTGGTACAAAGAGATAGAACGGTATCCGATGACTAGTAACTTTTGTGGCTACTAGAGTAAAATAGCAACTACAATACAACGGCACTCATACATCACACGAGTGGGAGGAACCCACTTTACAACAGAAACACAATATAGTGGAAATTGAGGAGGGAGATTGGGTGATGAGCAATAAGTACAGATAAAAGAACGCCACGTATGGGCGAAAGAGTGCAATATGTGATAGACAGATGAGATCCACCGCCATCCTTAGTCACACTGATGCTATTACACAGTGAAATTTCGAAGAGGAGGTTGAGACTGACATAAACAATAGAGGCGGAAAGCAAAGGAGTTAAATACACGGGCGAAAGACGGGTAGAAGTGATACTGTTAACAGAGAGGTGGGCATAGCGATGTGTGATTCAAGAAATGATAGTGAGATGAGCAATAAATGTATGCGTTCACGGTAAGTAGTATTAGTGCTAGAGATGAGAGGTTATCGAAGTGGTCAATAATATAGAAAATAGGTAGATATAGGTACACACACGTGATACATACATACATTCATACATATATACATACATACATACATACATACATACGTGCATACATTCATACATACATACATACATACATACATTCATTCATACATACATGCATACATACATACATTCATACATACATACATACATGCATGCATACATACATACATACATACATACATACATACATACATACATGGATAGCTCAACCAGCACACCAACTCAACCACATACTTACAATCACTGGGAACTTTCTTAACTCAAAAAGCCTTGTCTCTTTGTTAGTGACCAGCTTGAACTCTCCGAAAAAGAACTTAGATATAACTCAAAGAAGCATATTTACATATATGTATGCATGCATGCATACATATATGTATCACACTCTGTGTACTCAGTCAACGCGGTCTTCCGTCATCTTTTCCACGAAGCAATAGCTTGACATTCGCCTTCACCACTCTGTCCCAAGCATTTCTCGACCTCAATTTTTCCACAGGTTCCACTTACTTTCGGTGCACGGTGAAACTTTGTACAGCTGATCTATCCCTCAACACACACGCGCACACACGTGTGTGTTTCTACGAAATAGTTTAGTGTTTGACAACAACTACAACATCATGAAGAATTATACCAATTGGAGAAACTCTGAATTTTGCCGCCGAGCATCACCACCGCTGCCGCCACCGCTGCCGCCACCGCTGCCGCCACCGCTGCCGCCACCGCTGCCGCCACCGCTGCCGCCACTGCTGCCGCCACCGCTGCCGCCACCGCTGCCGCCACCGCTGCCGCCACCGCTGCCGCCACCGCTGCCGCCACCGCTGCCGCCACCGCTGCCGCCACCACCACTATTGCCGCCGCCGCCACCGCCACCACCGCCACCATGACGACGACGACGACGACCACCACCACCACCACCACCACTATGCATTGTAAGTGTGGCTTACAATGCATTGCTTACCCATGTTTTTTAATTGAACTGAATTTTTTTCTTTTTTAAGTATCACCATTATAAGTATTTATACTCTGGTGAAATTAAGAAATTGACTCGTAAATAAACGAAACCCGCGAATCCATCAGTGTACACACACACACACACACACACATACACACACGCACACACAGAGGGAGAATCGCATATGTATATATATATATGTATGCACACGTGTCTACGCGTGTAGGTACACCATAATCTAGGTACGCACGCAGACGAGGGTCGATTCATATGAAAAAGAAAGTGAACAAAATAATATGACCACTTACTTATCGGGAAATTTGTAGGTTCGATTTCAAAATTTTCCTTTTTTTCTTTTTTAAGCATCACCATTATAGGTATTTTATACTCCGGTTATATTAAGAAATCAAGATGTAAATAAGCGAAACCCTCGAATCTGTCACTGTACACACACACGAACACACACACAATTGCATATGCATGCATGTGTGTATATATGTACGTATATGTGTACGAACGTATGCATGTATGTATGTATATATGAACGTATATGTGTACGAGCGTATGCATGTATGTATGTATGTACGTATATATGTACGAATGTATGCATGTATGTACGCACACGTGTCTACGTGTATAGGTACACCATGAACTATACACACGCAGACGAAGATCGATTTATATGAAAAAGAAAGTGAACAAAATAATATGACCATTCGGGAAATTTGTAAGTTCGATTAAAATAATTTTTATTTCAAAGATAACCGAACTAAATGTTTATCATTTCGAGCCACGCACCCAAAGAGTATTTCTGCCAAATGTAGTGAAAATCTGTTCAACCGTTTTCCAGTAAACTTGCAAACACACAGACAAAGACTAGTGATTACAGTACCCTCATTTCGCTTACGCGCGCAGGGTAATAACAACAAGCAAATAAGCAACAAGAAAAAATTCAAGACATCCTAGAAAAATAACAGTGACAAAATTACATGTAAAGATGCACACACTCAAACACACACGCACACACACACACACATATCAATTATTTTTCTCACATACACACACACACACATCAATTATTTTTCTCACTCACACACACATACACACACACAAACACACACATACGCGCACACACACGCACACACAAAGTGACACGCGCTAACACACATCACAATCTCCATACCCACGCACAAACATACACACATGTCCATATTCATCTGGACAAATACAGCCACGCTCACCTTCACCACGCACGCATGCACCTACTTGCGCATAAATACATACACACCTACTCATGCACAAATACACAGAAGTGAAACTTACCGTTACAATCAATTAAACCATGAAGCATAATAAATATAAGCAACGTTGTAAAAACCTGGAATAATAAAATGAAACGGAAACAATTTCTAAATTTTTTTTTTTTTTTGTTAAGCATCGAATTTACAAAAATGAAATATATACATACATGCAAATAGATGCATATGCATACATACGTAAAAGCACAAACATACACATACGCACATGCACACAAACACAAGCATAGATATACGTAAGTTTACATACATAGATACACACATGCATGTACACACACACGTATGTGTTTCATTATTCAGTTTATTCTAAGATTTCTTGCCAATAGAGAAAGAACCGGTTTCTAACCTAGATCCAAGGCGACTTTATTGGAATTTCAACATCAACAACAGGGTATTACAGCCGAATCTTCCTCAAATACTACCCCACCGTCTTCAAAAAACGGCTGACTATGCCGGATAAATTAGACTGCCGACCAAATGATAATTTTTTAAAAGCAGAAATTGTTCTCACAGCACATGCGAATGTCTCAGATATATTCTAACATTGCAGGAAGTGGTCTTTAAAAGTACCTGTAAAATGCAAATGTTTTACAAAGTTTTTAAAATGCTTTTAGAAACTTTACCAATACAAACAATAACTTTTGCAAATAATTCAGGACAACATACGAATTTACATGAAAATAACACCGCAATAACGATAAAAATCAGGAAGAACCGGTATCTTTTTTACTAAGGTTACAAGTCAATACAAAAATGCATTTAAAAATAAATATTGTATATTCGAAAACAAATTTTCTAAACATGGCACAAAGCATTAAAAATTCTCCTACACAACACAAACAACATAATAAATACTTTTATGGAACTAAAAGATTTTAGCATCACTCACGACATTCATGCAACAATAATTCAGGAAACGTTCTTTCTACCAAGATGTTGAATACCTACTATTCCAAATTATACTAAAATCAAATTAGACATACCTGTTTTGCAACAGGAGTGGTAACAGTGGTCTTACAAGTTAGAGAAACAATTACATTCAGTATAGAGATATCACATATAATATTTGCATATTGGGTACGACACCACGTTAAAATTGCTTTCAAAATAAACATAGCCATTCAACACCTCCTGGTTTTCAAACAGTACTCCTAACATGTGGTATAATTAACGAAAGACATTACATGATATCATCGCCACTAAAGTCACTTTACATCCTAAACAATCAACACCAATACATTTACGTAACTCATCACGACAACTGGGATCTATTTTAAAACGGGGGCGCCAGTATTTTCTTAACGAAACACTAACGAAACACTTTGAAACTTGGGACACTGGTAGAATGTGTCATATAAAACATCTTTTACTCTTAGTCTTCTTAACAAAAAAAAGGAATTCGCAAGTTATTCCATGTTAAAGTTGTCGTATTTCTGTAATTTCAACCAATCACTGACGTCTATTCAGCTCAATAGAGTTACTGCTGGGCGGTCATAAAAATGTTATTCCCTGTGACATATTTCATCCGGTTTAATCGTAATTTATACGCATATATTGTTTATATAATAAATTACGCTGTGCGTATCTATGTGTGTAACAATTTTAGAGTTCGGATTCTAGAGTTAGGGCTAGTTTTAGGGTTAGGGTTAGGGTTAGGGTTAGGGTTAACAGTCTAGTTAGGGTTAGGGTTAGGGTTAGGGGATTAATACGATATACACCGTTACAGCGCTAACTGTTTTCAACTGAATAGACGTCAGTGATTAGTAGAAATTATCGAAATAAGACAATTTTTTACATGAAATAAATTCGAATACAAAAA
>NC_142943.1:14681421-14686421 GCF_046866305.1 Octopus bimaculoides
TGTGTTATTTTAAATGGCTTATAAACACCTTCCACGCTGCAATTGTTTTCGTTCCAGCACACGATCTCAGATCAGGTCACTTGCTATGCAAGTGCATCTCCGTAATATATATATATATATATATATATATATATATATATATATATATATATATATATATATATATATATATATATATATATATATATATATATATATATATAGATAGATAGATAGATATACGTATATGTATTTCTGTACATGTTTGTGTGTGTGTGAGCACGCGCACGTGTGCAGGCGTAGACGGGGCTGTGTGGTAATAAGTTTGCTTCCTAACTAGCTGGTTTCGGGTTCAGTCCCATTGCGTGGCTCTTTAGGCAAGAATCTTCTATTCTAGTCCCAGATCGACGAAAGCTTTGTGCATGGATTTAGTTAATCTAAACGAGAACAAGATCGTCGTATGCATGCATCTTTGTGTTTGAGTCACCCAACGCCACCAGACAAATGGTGTTTGTTTACGTCTCCGTATAACTGAGCGTTTCGGTATAAGAGACCGATGGAATATGTACCTGGTTTAAAAAATTAAGTACTGTGGTCGACTCGTTTGACTAAAACCGTTGAAGGCGGTGCGGTGTATCAGCATGGCTAAAGACCACTAACTGAAACAAAATAAGGTAAAAAATAAAAAAGTGTGTGAGTGTGTGTGTGTGTGTGTGTGTGTGTGTGTGTGTATGTGTGTGTGTGTGTGTGTGTGTTGTGTGTACGTGTGTATCTTTATGTGTAAGTGAGTCTCTATGTATATGTGTGTATATATGTGTATATATAAGTCTGTGTGCCAATACGAATAGATAATATATATGGGTCATTAAGTTTTATGGCTGTCTATACCGTTACCACTAAACTTAAGAGGCATCAAAGAAAGACAACAGATAAAAGACTCCATAAAACTATTAATCAGAAAATGATTTAATATTTCTCTATCAACAGCCTGTTTGATTTTCGATCTAGCATTCGGTGTTTGGCTCTCTGTTGCTGATGATCTGAAATACGATGAAATTACGTGATGCAATTTTGCTATCGGCCGGTGTTGACGAAGTACCGTCAACCAATATTATCTGTGCTTTTTAGCATCTGTCGTCTACACATGATTCCTCAAGACGTTGTAAACAACGAAAGCTGTACACTCTGTGTGACAACACAACAGCAAGGTATATTGCAAAGAGAGTGGGTGCATCAAGGTCTCCTTACATACATACATACATACATACATACATACATACATACACATACGCACACACACACACATACATACACACATATTTATATTATTTACATTTGACGGATGTATATACATGCATACATGATGGCTGCCCCCTCGTTATCGAGTATGGCCATTGCACGAAGCTTAACTTAACGGTGCTGTGATCGAATGTGACTTTTTAGCCCAGCCAAAGATCTACAATGTCTTGCACAGAGTTGGCATCCAAAACCTTTACTGGCAATAGCTGGCTGTTGTTGTAATTGGGCTCCATGTACCTTTGCGTGTCGTTTAAGTCCTCCTGCTGAATCACACTCCCTTCCACATGCCCGACAGACATGATTAGTATGGTGTGTAGCATCATCACCAGCGGCCTGGTAGTCAACCATCGGTCTTGCTTTATGACTACGAAGATGACTCATAAGCCCAGTTTTACTGAGGCACGGTCTTGCACAGACACTGCATACATATATCTATATAATAAGAGCTAAAAAATATAACTCGCATAGCCACACAAAATCACCAACCTCATGTGATATTCAGGGACTGCGAGCAGCAAGCCATATCTTTCTTCGGTGAGATAAACTTACAAAATTAAGTAGTTTGATAAAACCCTATTACGTGATTTCGAAATTTAACCATCATGGTCTTGTTTGAGCAAATGGGAATTAAGCTATCTCTTTAACCCGAAGTAGATTGTGGAAACCCCTGAGGAGAAAGAAGACCATGTCGCTTAAATTTCGAAATCACGTGATAGGGTTTTATCAAACTACTTCATTTTGTGAGTTTATCTCGCCGAAGAAAGATGTTGTGACTCGCCGCCTGCAGTCCCTGGATATATCATGAGGTTGATGATTTTGTGTGGCTATTCGAGTTATAATATTCAGCTCTTATTTCTAGCAATTGCAGGTGCTATTTTGCATCCTTATTTATGAATTTTGCCTTTTTGCTATAGCCACCTATATTATAATGTATTTAATATATCATAATATATTAATTTACTATTATATCGCATTGTGTGTGTGTGTGTGTATATATATATCACACCGTCTCCGATGAAGGGATATAATAAATATCCTGGAAACAGCTGTAAGACATTTGATTTATAAATGTTCTATATTATACACAGCCTTGGGTTTTTTTATCTCATTACGAAAAGTATATCACATATACATATACACACATACATACACACACATACATACACACACACACATATGTACATACACACACACATATGTACATACACATACACATACACAAAATCATTTTCGGATAGCCTGAGCGAACATCTTGCGTGAAACTTCGAGTAGCTATGCAGTAAATCATCATTGAAAAGGCGATTCAGGTTTCTCGAAGTTTCTCGAATCTCATCGTCATTGGATGAATGATTAATTAGTCGGTGATGTGCAGCTGGTGAGCCATTATTTCAATAATAGCCTTAAATAATTGCTTTCTCTAGGTAATTCCAAGTAATTGATAAGCGTTCTCCGTTGTAGAATATAGCTTTTCCCATTTGCATTGTTGTCAAGTGGTTCTGAAGCAGTGCCTCATGAGGCACTGCAGTGTTATTGCTCTCTGGTGTTTCATGGTATATCACTGTTGTGAATGCCCACTCGGCACAACATTTGCTTTGGTTTCGACTTCAGTCCCACTGTGCGGTGTCTTCAACTATGGTCCAACGCCGACCAATGCCTTAATGCCTCGTGAATGAATTTATTGTGAGTGTACGTGTGTGCGTGCGTGCGCGTATGTGCATATTTGTGTTTGTGTTTGCCTCCGCTTCCCACCGCTCGACAACCGTTGCTGGTATATTTGCATTCCCGTAACTTAAGGGATCGGCAAAAGAGAATCGATAGAATAAATACCAGACTTAAAAAAATAAGTACGGGGGTTGATTTGTTCAACTAAACACTCCAAGGCGGTGCTCCAGCATGACTGTAGTCAGAGAATGAAACCAGTAAACGATAAAAGATATAAAGCAGTTCTTAAATAAACAACCTTTTGATCTCAATTACAGCCACAGCACTTCACATTTATAAAACAGCGAAAATAAACGAAGGCGTTGAGCATATCCTATAAGTATCGCTGACGTGTTTCGAGTTTCAACACTAAATAGGCTTGTTGTGATGTTTCTCGTGATCTTGTTTTGCTTGTTTAACACACTAGATTTTATTTTTATTTAAAATGTTATTAAAAGAAGTAACTAAGTCCAAACTTACAATTTGACAATGAGCTCAATTCAGCGGAAATAACATTTGCAATGATATTGATTCTCTATTTCAAAAGTTTTCTAATAAACTTAGTAATTCATTTGACGTGAAAAGAATGTTCTCCACTAACTTATTTCTTCAACAAAAGGTAGTGCATGCAGTCAGAATATACAGATGTTGATAATTATTAAACTGATGACATTAACTGCATGACAAGTTCTTGTTCTGCTGAGTAGGCCTAGTTCGACCGAGGTTATATCAAAACCAAATGAAATTTCTATTAATAATGTCGGCCAGAGAAAAGCTGACCTATATCACTATGTGTTTGTGACAAAAAAGAGAAAGCTTGGTAACGATTCCATGGTTCCCGATACATTGAAAAGACGTTCAAGCGCGAAACCAAACATGCAACGAACAAAACAAGCAAGTCGTTTTCCAAAAAGAAAAAAAAGGAGTAAAAGTTTCGATCGAACAAAGTTCATATTGGTTGTTGTTGGGTAGCAGAAACCATGGTAGATCAAATGGCGGAGTCAGGTATTTGGTCAGCATGTCGCTTGATTTTGAAAACAATGTTTGATAATGAAGTTGAACAAGAAGTTATCAAAATTCCACTGTCCGAGAATATAAACGGAAGGAGAATAACTGAAATGCATTGTGACATCAAGGAGTGTGTTGTGATTGAACTAAAGAAATTGAATTTTGCTTTTACAAGTTGACGAGTCAACCTGCATTAGTGACAAATCACAACTGCTATCATTCATTTATAACATTCAAAGATCTGAAATTATAAACCAATTTTTGTGTTTCAATAAAATTTCAAGAATACAATAAGCGTAAAAATATATTCGATGCTTTGACTGCATGTTTAGAAAAATATGGAGTTTCATACAGATTACATTAGTGTTTTTGTTTAATCCCAGGTGAAACTTGATTCAGAAAAACTATAACTGAAAGCATTCTAACCACGACCATCCTGCCCCTTTAAGAATATCTGGGACAAAATTATCCAACGTGCACTTACGTATAAGAAGGTAAAGTCATATTAGATGGCGATTTGGTTGTTATGTCTATCAGGTCGAATTACAAGGTAGAGCAGAAACTCCCGCAACCTGAGGGCTGCGGGAGTTTCTAAGTGACACGCCTAACAAAAAATTACCTTCCTTTTTTCTTTTTTAACAATATGGCTCGTCTGCTGATGAGTCATGTCTCGCGTGCCCCGCTTCCCGAAAACGGTTCCGCATGCATGCCAAAGAATTCCCCTCGTTGACTTGATGTATTATTTTTGGTTGCTGTCACAAACTAAAAAAATTTTTAATTTATTATATTGATGTAATTTTTCACGTTGATTCAGAATTTGAGATTCATTTACTCCAGAAAAAACTTTAGGAAAATGTAAGAGAGGTTCAAAGTTTGATCATTTCAAGCCAATCAGAAAACAAGAGTTGGAAATTGGTGTTTTCTATGTGATAGCTGTCTGTCACAAAATGATTCTTGTCAAAAATTCTGGTGGTGGTCGCAGTGGTGAAAGTGGCACAGCACAGCGTCCATAT